>NW_026737129.1:0-49518 GCF_949786415.1 Peromyscus eremicus | reverse complement strand
CTCAAAAGCAGAGTGTGTTTCTCGTAAGTTGAGCTAATGTTTGTTTCCCAGTCAGAAATGGAGTTGAATCACATGCTGTTTCTGGTGCTACCAGCAAGAGTAGTTTTCTGGTAAGGAGAGACACTATTGCGCTCCCATTGCCATACACAGTGCAAATAGCACTCGCGTCTGTTCCCAGCGTGTACAGTGTACTGGACTGAAGAGAAGCTACTGTTCTTGTCAGTTTCCTAAGCAGAGTTGACCTAGATATGTCCCGTGTGTGTAGGAAGCACAATTCTTTTGTTCTGAGCAATCTCACTGTTCTGGCCCTATAGGAAACACCCTAGATTAGAAGAGTGCTCTTTTTTCAAAAGGAGAGTGTGTTTCTCATAAGGCGAGCTAGTGTTTGTTTCCCAGTCAGAAATGGAATTGAATCACATGCAGTTTCTGGTCCTACGAGCAAGAGTTGTTTTCTGGTAAGGAGAGTCACTATTGCGCTCCCATTGCCATACACAGGGCAAATAGCACTCGCGTCTGTTCCCAGCAAGTACAATGTACTGGACTGAAGAGAAGCTACTGTTCTTGTCAGTTTCCTAAGCAGAGTTGAATTAGATATGGCCCGTGTGTGTAGGAAGCACAGTTCTTTTGTTCTGAGCAAGCTCACTGTTCTGGCCCTATAGGAAACACAGTAGAGTAGAAGTTTGCTCTTTTCTCAAAAGCAGAGTGTGTTTCTTGTAAGGCGAGCTAGCGTTTGTTTCCCAGTCAGAAATGGAGTTGAATCACATGCAGTTTCTGGTCTACGCACAAGAGTTGTTTTCTGGTAAGGAGAGTCACTATTGTGCTCCCATTGCCACACACAGTGCAAATAGCACTCGCGTCTGTTCCCAGCATGTACAGTGTACTGGACTGAAGAGAAGCTACTGTTCTTGTCAGTTTCCTAAGCAGAGTTGAACTAGATATGGCCCGTGTGTGTAGGAAGCACAGTTCTTTTGTTCTGAGCAAGCTCACTGTTCCGGCACTATAGGAAACACAGTAGAGTAGAAGAGTGGTCTTTTGTCAAAAGCAGAGTGTGTTTCTTCTAAGGCGAGCTAGCATTGTTTCCCAATCAGAAATGGAGTTGAGTCACATGCAGTTTTTGGTCCTACAAGCAAGAGTTGTTTTCTGGTAAGGAGAGTCACTATTGCACTCCCATTGCCATACACATTGCAAATAGCACTTGCGTCTGTTCCCAGCAAGTACAGTGTACTGGACTGAAGAGAAGCTACTGTTCTTGTCAGTTTCCTAAGCAGAGTTGAACTAGATATGGCCCGTGTGTGTAGGAAGCACAGTTCTTTTGTTCTGAGTAAGCTCACTCTTCTGTCCCTATAGGAAACACAGTAGAGTAGAAGAGTGGTCTTTTCTCAAAAGGAGAGTGTGTTTCACGTAAGGCGAGCTAGTGTTTGTTTCCCAGTCAGAAATGGAGTTGAATCACATGCAGTTTCTTGTCCTACGAGCAAGAGTTGTTTTCCTGTAAGGAGAGTCACTATTGCGCTCCCATTGCACACAATGCAAATAGCACTTGTGTCTGTTCCCAGCATGTACAGTGTACTGGACTGAAGAGAAGCTACTGTTCTTGTCAGTTTCCTAAGCAGAGATGAACTAGATATGTCCCGTGTGTGTAGGAAGCACAGTTCTTTTGTTTGAGCAAGCTCACTGTTTTGGCCCTATAGGAAACACAGTAGAGTAGAAGAGTGGTCTTTTCTCAAAAGCAGAGTGTGTTTCTTCTAAGGTGAGCTACTGTTTGTTTCCCAGTCAGAAATGGAGTTGAATCACATGCAGTTTCTGGTCCTACGAGCAAGAGTTGTTTTCTGGTAAGGAGAGTCACTATTGCACTCCCATTGCCATACACAGTGCAAATTGCACTCGCCTGTGTTGCCAACAAGTACAGTGTACTGCACTGAAGAGAAGCTATTGTTCTTGTCAGTTTTTTAAGCAGAGTTGTATTAGATATGGCCCGTGTGTAGGAAGCACAGTTCTTTTGTTCTGAGCAAGCTCACTCTTCTGGCCCTATAGGAAACACAGTAGAGTAGAGAGTGGTCTTTTCTCAAAAGCAGAGTGTGTTTCTTCTAAGGCGAGCTAGTGTTTGTTTCCCAGTCAGAAATGGAGTTTAATCACATGCAGTTTTTTGTCCTACGAGCAAGAGTTGTTTTCTGGTAAGGAGCGTCTCTATTGCGCTCCCATTGCCATACACAGTGCAAATAGCACTCGCGTCTGTTCCCAGGAATTACAGTGTACTGGACTGAAGAGAAGCTACTGTTCTTGTTAGTTTCCTAAGTAGAGTTGAATTAGATATGGCCCGTGTGTGTAGGATGCACAGTTCTTTTGTTCTGAGCAAGCTCACTGTTCTGGCCCTATAGGAAACACAGTAGAGTAGAAGAGTGCTCTTTTCTCAAAAGCAGAGTGTGTTTCTTCTAAGGTGAGCTAGTGTTTCTTTCCTAGTCAGAAATGGAGTTGAATCACATGCAGTTTTTGGTCGTACAAGCAAGAGTTGTTTTCTGTAAGGAGAGTCACTATTGCGCTCCCATTGCCATACACAGTGCAAATAGCACTCGCGTCTGTTCCCAGCAAGTACAGTGTACTGGACTGAAGAGAAGCTACTGTTCTTGTCAGTTTCCTAAGCAGAGTTGAACTACATATGGCCCGTGTGTGTAGGAAGCACAGTTCTTTTGTTCTGAGCAAGCTCACTCTTCTGGCCCTATAGGAAAAACAGTAGAGTAGAAGAGTGGTCTTTTCTCAAAAGCAGAGTGTGTTTCTCGTAAGTTGAGCTAGTGTTTGTTTCCCAGTCAGAAATGGAGTTGAATGACATGCAGTTTCTGGTCCTACGAGCAAGAGTAGTTTTCTGGTAAGGAGAGTCACTATTGTGCTCCCATTGCCATACACAGTGCAAATAGCACTCGCGTCTGTTCCCAGCATGTACAGTGTACTGGACTGAAGAGAAGCTACTGTTCTTGTCAGTTTCCTAAGCAGAGTTGAACTAGATATGGCCCGTGTGTGTAGGAAGCACAGTTCTTTTGTTCTGAGCAAGCTCACTGTTCTGGCGCTATAGGAAACACAGTAGAGTAGAAGAGTGGTCTTTTCTCAAAAGCAGAGTGTGTTTCTTCTAAGGCGAGATAGTGTTTGCTTCCCAGTCAGAAATGGAGTTGAATCACATGCAGTTTCTGGACCTACAAGCAAGAGTTGTTTTCTGGTAAGGAGAGTCACTATTGTGCTCCTATTGCCATACACAGTGCAAATAGCACACGCGTCTGTTCCCAGCAAGTACAGTGTACTGCACTGAAGAGAAGCTACTGTTCTTGTCAGTTTTTTAAGCAGAGTTGAATTAGATATGGCCCGTGTGTGTAAGAAGCACAGTTCTTTTGTTCTGAGCAAGCTCACTGTTCTGGCCCTATAGGAAACACAGTACAGTAGAAGAGTGGTCTTTTCTCAAAAGCAGAGTGTGTTTCTCGTAAGTTGAGCTAGTGTTTGTTTCCCAGTCAGAAATGGAGTTGAATCACATGCAGTTTATGGTCCTACGAGCAAGAGTAGTTTTCTGGTAAGGAGAGTCACTATTGCGCTCCCATTGCCATACACAGTGCAAATAGCACTCGTGTCTGTTCCCAGCATGTACAGTGTACTGGACTGAAGAGAAGCTACTGTTCTTGTCAGTTTCCTAAGCAGAGTTGAACAAGATATGGCCCGTGTGTGTACGAAGCACGGTTCTTTTGTTCTGAGCAAGCTCACTGTTCTGGCCCTATAGGAAACACAGTAGAGTAGAAGAGTGGTCTTTTTTCAAAAGCAGAGTGTGTTTCTTCTAAGGCGAGCTAGTGTTTGTTTCCCAGTCAGAAATGGAGTTGAATCACATGCAGTTTCTGGTCCTACGATCAAAAGTTGTTTTCTGGTAAGGAGAGTCACTATTGCGCTCCCATTGCCATACACAATGCAAATAGCACTCGCGTCAGTTCTCAGCAATTACAGTGTACTGGACTGAAGAGACGCTACTGTTCTTGTCAGTTTCCTAAGCAGAGTTGAACTAGATATGGCCAGTGTGTGTAGGAAGCACAGTTCTTTTGTTCTGAGCAAGCTCACTGTTCCGGCACTATAGGAAACACAGTAGAGTAGAAGAGTGGTCTTTTCTCAAAAGCAGAGTGTGTATCTTCTAAGGCGAGCTAGCATTTGTTTCACAGTCAGAAATGGAGTTGAATCACATGCAGTTTTTGTTCCTACAAGCAAGAGTTGTTTTCTGGTAAGGAGAGTCACTATTGCACTCCCATTGCCATACACAGTGCAAATAGCACTTTCGTCTTTTCCCAGAAAGTACAGTGTACTGGACTGAAGAGAAGCTACTGTTCTTGTCAGTTTCCTAAGTAGAGTTGAACTAGATATGTCCCGTGTGTGTAGGAAGCACAGTTCTTTTGTTCTGAGCAAGCTCACTCTTCTGGCCCTATAGGAAACACAGTAGAGTAGAAGAGTGGTCTTTTCTCAAAAGCAGAGTATGTTTTTCGTAAGGCGAGCTAGTGTTTGTTTCCCAGTCAGAAATGGAGTTGAATCACATGCAGTTTCTGGTCCTACGAGCAAGAGTTGTTTTCTGGAAAGGAGAGTCACTATTGCGCTCCCATTGCCATACACAGTGCAAATAGCACTGGCGTCTGTTCCCAGCATGTACAGTGTACTGGACTGAAGAGAAGCTACTGTTCTTGTCAGTTTCCTAAGCAGAGTTGACCTAGATATGTCCCGTGTGTGTAGGAAGCACAATTCTTTTGTTCTGAGCAAGCTCACTGTTCTGGCCCTATAGGAAACACCCTAGATTAGAAGAGTGGTCTTTTCTCAAAAGCAGAGTGTGTTTCTCGTAAGGCGAGCTAGTGTTTGTTTCCCAGTCAGAAATGGAGTTTAATCACATGCAGTTTCTGGTCCTACGAGCAAGAGTTGTTTTCTGGTAAGGAGAGTCACTATTGGGCTCCCATTGCCATATACTGTGCAAATAGCACTCGTGTCTGTTCCCAGCAAGTACAATGTACTGGACTGAAGAGAAGCTACTGTTCTTGTCAGTTTCCTAAGCAGAGTTGAATTAGATATGGCCCGTGTGTGTAGGAAGCACAGTTCTTTTGTTCTCAGCAAGCTCACTGTTCTGGCCCTATAGGAAACACAGTAGAGTAGATGTTTGCTCTTTTCTCAAAAGCAGAGTTTGTTTCTCGTAAGGCGAGCTAGCGTTTGTTTCCCAGTCAGAAATGGAGTTGAATCACATGCAGTTTCTGGTCTACGAGCAAGAGTTGTTTTCTGGTAAGGAGAGTCACTATTGCGCTCCCATTGCCATACACAGTGCAAATAGCACTCGCGTCTGTTCCCAGCATGCACAGTGTACTGGACTGAAGAGAAGCTACTGTTCTTGTCAGTTTCCTAAGCAGAGTTGAACTAGATATAGGCCGTGTGTGTAGGAAGCACAGTTCTTTTGTTCTGAGCAAGCTCATTGTTCCGGCACTATAGGAAACACAGTAGAGTAGAAGAGTGGTCTTTTCTCAAAAGCAGAGTGTGTTTCTTCTAAGGCGAGCTAGCATTGTTTCCCAGTCAGAAATGGAGTTGAAACACATGCAGTTTTTGGTCCTACAAGCAAGAGTTGTTTTCTGGTAAGGAGAGTCACTATTGCACTCCCATTGCCATACACAGTGCAAATAGCACTTGCGTCTGTTCCCAGCAAGTACAGTGTACTGGACTGAAGAGAAGCTACTGTTCTTGTTAGTTTCCTAAGCAGAGTTGAATTAGATATGGCCCGTGTGTGTAGGAAACACAGTTCTTTTGTTCTGAGCAAGCTCACTGTTCTGGCCCTAGAGGAAACACAGTAGAGTAGAAGAGTGGTCTTTTCTCAAAAGCAGAGTGTGTTTCTCGTAAGGCGAGCTAGTGTTTGGTTCCTAGTCAGAAATGGAGTTGAATCACATGCAGTTTCTGGTTTACGAGCAAGAGTTGTTTTCTGGTAAGGAGAGTCACTATTGCGCTCCCTTTGCCATACACAGTGCAAATAGCACTAGCGTCTGTTCCCAGTATGCACAGTGTACTGGACTGAAGAGAAGCTACTGTTCTTGTCAGTTTCCTAAGCAGAGTTGAACTAGATATGGCCCGTGTGTGTAAGAAGCACAGTTCTTTTGTTCTGAGCAAGCTCACTGTTCTGGCCCTGTAGGAAACACAGTGTAGTAGAAGAGTGGTCTTTTCTCAAAAGCAGAGTGTGTTTCTTCTAAGGTGAGCTATCGTTTGTTTCCCAGTCAGAAGTGGAGTTGAATCACATGCAGTTTTTGGTCCTACGAGCAAGAGTTGTTTTCTGGTAAGGAGAGTCACTATTGCACTCCCATTGCCTTACACAGTGCAAATAGCACTCGCGTCTGTTCCCAGCAATTACAGTGTACTGGACTGAAGAGAAGCTACTGTTCTTGTCAGTTTCCTAAGCAGAGTTGAACTAGATGTGGCCCGTTTGTGTAGGAAGCACAGTTCTTTTGTTTTGAGCAAGCTCACTCTTCTGGCCCTATAGGAAACACAGTAGAGTAGAAGAGTGGTCTTTACTCAAAAGCAGAGTGTGTTTCTCGTAGGGCGAGCTAGTGTTTGTTTCCCAGTCAGAAATGGAGTTGAATCACATGCAGTTTCTGGTCCATCAAGCAAGAGTTGTTTTCTGGTAAGGAGAGTCACTATTGCGCTCCCATTGCCATACACAGTGCAAATAGCACTCGATTTTTTTCCCAGCAAGTACAAAGTACTGGACTGAAGAGAAGCTACTGTTCTTGTCAGTTTCCTAAGCAGAGTTGAGTTAGATATGGCCCGTGTGTGTAGGAAGCACATTTCTTTTGTTCTGAGCAAGCTCACTCTTCTGGCACTATAGGAAACACAGTAGAATAGAAGAGTGGTCTTTTCTCAAAAGCAGAGTGTGTTTCTTCTAAGGCAAGCTAGTGTTTATTTCGCAATCGGAAATGGAGTTGAATCACATGCAGTTTTTGGTCCTACGAGCAAGAGTTGTTTTCTGGTAAGGAGAGTCACTATTGCGCTCCCATTGCCATACACAGTGCAAATAGCACTCGCGCCTGTTCCCAGCAAGTACAGTATACTGGACTGAAGAGAAGCTACTGTTCTTGTCAGTTTCCTAAGCAGAGTTGAACTAGATTGGCCCGTGTGTAGGAAGCACAGTTCTTTTGTTCTGAGCAAGCTCACTGTTCTGGCCCTCTAGGAAACACAGTAGAGTAGAAGAGTGGTCTTTTCTCAAAAGCAGAGTGTGTTTCACGTAAGGCGAGCTAGTGTTTGTTTCCCAGTCAGAAATGGAGTTGAATCACGTGCAGTTTCTGGTCCTACGAGCAAGAGTTGTTTTCTGGTAAGGAGAGTCACTATTGCGCTCCCATTGCACACAATGCAAATAGCACTAGTGTCTGTTCCCAGCATGTACAGTGTACTGGACTGAAGAGAAGCTACTGTTCTTGTCAGTTTCCTAAGCAGAGATGAACTAGATATGTCCCGTGTGTGTAGGAAGCTCAGTTCTTTTGTTCTGAGCAAACTCACTGTTCGGGCCTTATAGGAAACACAGTAGAGTAGAAGAGTGGTCTTTTCTCAAAAGCAGAGTGTGTTTCTTCTAAGGTGAGCTAGCGTTTGTTTCCCAGTCAGAAATGGTGTTGAATCACATGCAGTTTCTGGTCCTACGAGCAAGAATTGTTTTCTGGCAAGAAGAGTCACTATTGTGCTCCCATTGCCATACACAGTGCAAATAGCACTCGCGTCTGTTCCCAGCAAGTACAGTGTACTGGACTGAAGAGAAGCTACTGTTCTTGTCAGTTTCCTAAGCAGAGTTGAACTAGATATGGCCCGTGTGTGTAGGAAGCACAGTTCTTTTGTTCTGAGCAAGCTCACTGTTCTGGCCCTATAGGAAACACAGTAGAGTAGAAGAGTGGTCTTTTCTCAAAAGCAGAGTGTGTATCTTCTAAGGCGAGCTAGTGTTTGTTTCCCAGTCAGAAATGGAGTTGAATCACATGCAGTTTCTGGTCCTATGAGCAAGAGTTGTTTTCTGGTAAGGAGAGTCACTTTTGCGCTCCCATTGCCATACACAGTGCAAATAGCACTCGCGTCTGTTCCCAGCATGTACAGTGTACTGGACTGAAGAGAAGCTACTGTTCTTGTCAGTTTCTAAGCAGAGTTGAACTAGATATGGCCTGTGTGTGTAGGAAGCACAGTTCTTTTGTTCTGAGCAAGCTCACTTTTCTGGCGCTATAGGAAACACAGTAGAGTAGAAGAGTGGTCTTTTGTCAAAAGCAGAGTGTGTTTCTTCTAAGGCGAGCTAGTGTTTGTTTCTCAGTCAGAAATGGAGTTGAATCACATGCAGTTTCTGGTCCTAGGAGCAAGAGTTGTTTTCTGGTAAGGAGAGTCACTATTGCGCTCCCATTGCCATACACAGTGCAAATAGCACTCGCGTCTGTTCCCAGCAAGTACAGTGTACTGTACTGAAGAGAAGCTACTGTTCTTGTCAGTTTTTTAAGCAGAGTTGAATTAGATATGGCCCGTGTGTGTAGGAAGCACAGTTCTTTTGTTCTGAGCAAGCTCACTCTTCTGGCCCTATAGGAATCACCCTAGATTAGAAGAGTGGTCTTTTCTCAAAAGCAGAGTGTGTTTCTCGTAAGGCGAGCTAGTGTTTGTTTCCCAGTCAGAAATGGAGTTGAATCACATGCAGTTTCTGGTCCTACGATCAAGAGTTGTTTTCCTGTAAGGAGAGTCACTATTGCGCTCCCATTGCACACAATGCAAATAGCACTTGTGTCTGTTCCCAGCATGTACAGTGTACTGGACTGAAGAGAAGCTACTGTTCTTGTCAGTTTCCTAAGCAGAGATGAACTAGGTATGTCCCGTGTGTGTAGGAAGCACAGTTCTTTTGTTTGAGCAAGCTCACTGTTTTGGCCCTATAGGAAACACAGTAGAGTAGAAGAGTGGTCTTTTCTCAAAAGCAGAGTGTGTTTCTTCTAAGGCGAGCTACTGTTTGTTTCCCAGTCAGAAATGGAGTTGAATCACATGCAGTTTCTGGTCCTACGAGCAAGAGTTGTTTTCTGGTAAGGAGAGTCACTATTGCACTCCCATTGCCATACACAGTGCAAATAGCACTCGCCTGTGTTGCCAACAAGAACAGTGTACTGCACTGAAGAGAAGCTATTGTTCTTGTCAGTTTTTTAAGCAGAGTTGTATTAGATATGGCCCGTGTGTAGGAAGCACAGTTCTTTTGTTCTGAGCAAGCTCACTCTTCTGGCCCTATAGGAAACACAGTAGAGTAGAGAGTGGTCTTTTCTCAAAAGCAGAGTGTGTTTCTTCTAAGGCGAGCTAGTGTTTGTTTCCCAGTCAGAAATGGAGTTTAATCACATGCAGTTTTTTGTCCTACGAGCAAGAGTTGTTTTCTGGTAAGGAGCGTCTCTATTGCGCTCCCATTGCCATACACAGTGCAAATAGCACTCGCGTCTGTTCCCAGGAATTACAGTGTACTGGACTGAAGAGAAGCTACTGTTCTTGTTAGTTTCCTAAGTAGAGTTGAATTAGATATGGCCCGTGTGTGTAGGATGCACAGTTCTTTTGTTCTGAGCAAGCTCACTGTTCTGGCCCTATAGGAAACACAGTAGAGTAGAAGAGTGCGCTTTTCTCAAAAGCAGAGTGTGTTTCTTCTAAGGTGAGCTAGTGTTTCTTTCCTAGTCAGAAATGGAGTTGAATCACATGCAGTTTTTGGTCGTACAAGCAAGAGTTGTTTTCTGGTAAGGAGAGTCACTATTGCGCTCCCATTGCCATACACAGTGCAAATAGCACTCGCGTCTGTTCCCAGCAAGTACAGTGTACTGGACTGAAGAGAAGCTACTGTTCTTGTCAGTTTCCTAAGCAGAGTTGAACTACATATGGCCCGTGTGTGTAGGAAGCACAGTTCTTTTGTTCTGAGCAAGCTCACTCTTCTGGCCCTATAGGAAAAACAGTAGAGTAGAAGAGTGGTCTTTTCTCAAAAGCAGAGTGTGTTTCTCGTAAGTTGAGCTAGTGTTTGTTTCCCAGTCAGAAATGGAGTTGAATGACATGCAGTTTCTGGTCCTACGAGCAAGAGTAGTTTTCTGGTAAGGAGAGTCACTATTGCGCTCCCATTGCCATACACAGTGCAAATAGCACTCGCGTCTGTTCCCAGCATGTACAGTGTACTGGACTGAAGAGAAGCTACTGTTCTTGTCAGTTTCCTAAGCAGAGTTGAACTAGATATGGACCGTGTGTGTAGGAAGCACATTTCTTTTGTTCTGAGCAAGCTCACTGTTCTGGCGCTATAGGAAACACAGTAGAGTAGAAGAGTGGTCTTTTCTCAAAAGCAGAGTGTGTTTCTTCTAAGGCGAGATAGTGTTTGCTTCCCAGTCAGAAATGGAGTTGAATCACATGCAGTTTCTGGACCTACAAGCAAGAGTTGTTTTCTGGTAAGGAGAGTCACTATTGCGCTCCCATTGCCATACACAGTGCAAATAGCACTCGTGTCTGTTCCCAGCATGTACAGTGTACTGGACTGAAGAGAAGCTACTGTTCTTGTCAGTTTCCTAAGCAGAGTTGAACAAGATATGGCCCGTGTGTGTAGGAAGCACGGTTCTTTTGTTCTGAGCAAGCTCACTGTTCTGGCCCTATAGGAAACACAGTAGAGTAGAAGAGTGGTCTTTTTTCAAAAGCAGAGTGTGTTTCTTCTAAGGCGAGCTAGTGTTTGTTTCCCAGTCAGAAATGGAGTTGAATCACATGCAGTTTCTGGTCCTACGATCAAAAGTTTTTTTCTGGTAAGGAGAGTCACTATTGCGCTCCCATTGCCATACACAATGCAAATAGCACTCGCGTCAGTTCTCAGCAATTACAGTGTACTGGACTGAAGAGACGCTACTGTTCTTGTCAGTTTCCTAAGCAGAGTTGAACTAGATATGGCCAGTGTGTGTAGGAAGCACAGTTCTTTTGTTCTGAGCAAGCTCACTCTTCTGGCCCTATAGGAAACACAGTAGAGTAGAAGAGTGTTCTTTTCTCAAAAGCAGAGTGTGTTTTTCGTAAGGCGAGCTAGTGTTTGTTTCCCAGTCAGAAATGGAGTTGAATCACATGCAGTTTCTGGTCCTACGAGCAAGAGTTGTTTTCTGGAAAGGAGAGTCACTATTGCGCTCCCATTGCCATACACAGTGCAAATAGCACTCGCGTCTGTTCCCAGCATGTACAGTGTACTGGACTGAAGAGAAGCTACTGTTCTTGTCAGTTTCCTAAGCAGAGTTGACCTAGATATGTCCCGTGTGTGTAGGAAGCACAATTCTTTTGTTCTGAGCAAGCTCACTGTTCTGGCCCTATAGGAAACACCCTAGATTAGAAGAGTGGTCTTTTCTCAAAAGCAGAGTGTGTTTCTCGTAAGGCGAGCTAGTGTTTGTTTCCCAGTCAGAAATGGAGTTTAATCACATGCAGTTTCTGGTCCTACGAGCAAGAGTTGTTTTCTGGTAAGGAGAGTCACTATTGGGCTCCCATTGCCATATACTGTGCAAATAGCACTCGTGTCTGTTCCCAGCAAGTACAATGTACTGGACTGAAGAGAAGCTACTGTTCTTGTCAGTTTCCTAAGCAGAGTTGAATTAGATATGGCCCGTGTGTGTAGGAAGCACAGTTCTTTTGTTCTCAGCAAGCTCACTGTTCTGGCCCTATAGGAAACACAGTAGAGTAGATGTTTGCTCTTTTCTCAAAAGCAGAGTTTGTTTCTCGTAAGGCGAGCTAGCGTTTGTTTCCCAGTCAGAAATGGAGTTGAATCACATGCAGTTTCTGGTCTACGAGCAAGAGTTGTTTTCTGGTAAGGAGAGTCACTATTGCGCTCCCATTGCCATACACAGTGCAAATAGCACTCGCGTCTGTTCCCAGCATGCACAGTGTACTGGACTGAAGAGAAGCTACTGTTCTTGTCAGTTTCCTAAGCAGAGTTGAACTAGATATAGGCCGTGTGTGTAGGAAGCACAGTTCTTTTGTTCTGAGCAAGCTCATTGTTCCGGCACTATAGGAAACACAGTAGAGTAGAAGAGTGGTCTTTTCTCAAAAGCAGAGTGTGTTTCTTCTAAGGCGAGCTAGCATTGTTTCCCAGTCAGAAATGGAGTTGAAACACATGCAGTTTTTGGTCCTACAAGCAAGAGTTGTTTTCTGGTAAGGAGAGTCACTATTGCACTCCCATTGCCATACACAGTGCAAATAGCACTTGCGTCTGTTCCCAGCAAGTACAGTGTACTGGACTGAAGAGAAGCTACTGTTCTTGTCAGTTTCCTAAGCAGAGTTGAATTAGATATGGCCCGTGTGTGTAGGAAACACAGTTCTTTTGTTCTGAGCAAGCTCACTGTTCTGGCCCTAGAGGAAACACAGTAGAGTAGAAGAGTGGTCTTTTCTCAAAAGCAGAGTGTGTTTCTCGTAAGGCGAGCTAGTGTTTGGTTCCTAGTCAGAAATGGAGTTGAATCACATGCAGTTTCTGGTTTACGAGCAAGAGTTGTTTTCTGGTAAGGAGAGTCAATATTGCGCTCCCTTTGCCATACACAGTGCAAATAGCACTAGCGTCTGTTCCCAGTATGCACAGTGTACTGGACTGAAGAGAAGCTACTGTTCTTGTCAGTTTCCTAAGCAGAGTTGAACTAGATATGGCCCGTGTGTGTAAGAAGCACAGTTCTTTTGTTCTGAGCAAGCTCACTGTTCTGGCCCTGTAGGAAACACAGTGTAGTAGAAGAGTGGTCTTTTCTCAAAAGCAGAGTGTGTTTCTTCTAAGGTGAGCTATCGTTTGTTTCCCAGTCAGAAGTGGAGTTGAATCACATGCAGTTTTTGGTCCTACGAGCAAGAGTTGTTTTCTGGTAAGGAGAGTCACTATTGCACTCCCATTGCCTTACACAGTGCAAATAGCACTCGCGTCTGTTCCCAGCAATTACAGTGTACTGGACTGAAGAGAAGCTACTGTTCTTGTCAGTTTCCTAAGCAGAGTTGAACTAGATGTGGCCCGTTTGTGTAGGAAGCACAGTTCTTTTGTTTTGAGCAAGCTCACTCTTCTGGCCCTATAGGAAACACAGTAGAGTAGAAGAGTGGTCTTTACTCAAAAGCAGAGTGTGTTTCTCGTAGGGCGAGCTAGTGTTTGTTTCCCAGTCAGAAATGGAGTTGAATCACATGCAGTTTCTGGTCCTACAAGCAAGAGTTGTTTTATGGTAAGGAGAGTCACTATTGCGCTCCCATTGCCATACACAGTGCAAATAGCACTCGATTTTTTTCCCAGCAAGTACAAAGTACTGGACTGAAGAGAAGCTACTGTTCTTGTCAGTTTCCTAAGCAGAGTTGAGTTAGATATGGCCCGTGTGTGTAGGAAGCACATTTCTTTTGTTCTGAGCAAGCTCACTCTTCTGGCACTATAGGAAACACAGTAGAATAGAAGAGTGGTCTTTTCTCAAAAGCAGAGTGTGTTTCTTCTAAGGCAAGCTAGTGTTTATTTCGCAATCAGAAATGGAGTTGAATCACATGCAGTTTTTGGTCCTACGAGCAAGAGTTGTATTCTGGTAAGGAGAGTCACTATTGCGCTCCCATTGCCATACACAGTGCAAATAGCACTCGCGCCTGTTCCCAGCAAGTACAGTATACTGGACTGAAGAGAAGCTACTGTTCTTGTCAGTTTCCTAAGCAGAGTTGAACTAGATTGGCCCGTGCGTAGGAAGCACAGTTCTTTTGTTCTGAGCAAGCTCACTGTTCTGGCCCTCTAGGAAACACAGTAGAGTAGAAGAGTGGTCTTTTCTCAAAAGCAGAGTGTGTTTCACGTAAGGCGAGCTAGTGTTTGTTTCCCAGTCAGAAATGGATTTGAATCACGTGCAGTTTCTGGTCCTACGAGCAAGAGTTGTTTTCTGGTAAGGAGAGTCACTATTGCGCTCCCATTGCACACAATGCAAATAGCACTAGTGTCTGTTCCCAGCATGTACAGTGTACTGGACTGAAGAGAAGCTACTGTTCTTGTCAGTTTCCTAAGCAGAGATGAACTAGATATGTCCCGTGTGTGTAGGAAGCTCAGTTCTTTTGTTCTGAGCAAGCTCACTGTTCGGGCCTTATAGGAAACACAGTAGAGTAGAAGAGTGTTCTTTTCTCAAAAGCAGAGTGTGTTTTTCGTAAGGCGAGCTAGTGTTTGTTTCCCAGTCAGAAATGGAGTTGAATCACATGCAGTTTCTGGTCCTACGAGCAAGAGTTGTTTTCTGGAAAGGAGAGTCACTATTGCGCTCCCATTGCCATACACAGTGCAAATAGCACTCGCGTCTGTTCCCAGCATGTACAGTGTACTGGACTGAAGAGAAGCTACTGTTCTTGTCAGTTTCCTAAGCAGAGTTGACCTAGATATGTCCCGTGTGTGTAGGAAGCACAATTCTTTTGTTCTGAGCAAGCTCACTGTTCTGGCCCTATAGGAAACACCCTAGATTAGAAGAGTGGTCTTTTCTCAAAAGCAGAGTGTGTTTCTCGTAAGGCGAGCTAGTGTTTGTTTCCCAGTCAGAAATGGAGTTTAATCACATGCAGTTTCTGGTCCTACGAGCAAGAGTTGTTTTCTGGTAAGGAGAGTCACTATTGGGCTCCCATTGCCATATACTGTGCAAATAGCACTCGTGTCTGTTCCCAGCAAGTACAATGTACTGGACTGAAGAGAAGCTACTGTTCTTGTCAGTTTCCTAAGCAGAGTTGAATTAGATATGGCCCGTGTGTGTAGGAAGCACAGTTCTTTTGTTCTCAGCAAGCTCACTGTTCTGGCCCTATAGGAAACACAGTAGAGTAGATGTTTGCTCTTTTCTCAAAAGCAGAGTTTGTTTCTCGTAAGGCGAGCTAGCGTTTGTTTCCCAGTCAGAAATGGAGTTGAATCACATGCAGTTTCTGGTCTACGAGCAAGAGTTGTTTTCTGGTAAGGAGAGTCACTATTGCGCTCCCATTGCCATACACAGTGCAAATAGCACTCGCGTCTGTTCCCAGCATGCACAGTGTACTGGACTGAAGAGAAGCTACTGTTCTTGTCAGTTTCCTAAGCAGAGTTGAACTAGATATAGGCCGTGTGTGTAGGAAGCACAGTTCTTTTGTTCTGAGCAAGCTCATTGTTCCGGCACTATAGGAAACACAGTAGAGTAGAAGAGTGGTCTTTTCTCAAAAGCAGAGTGTGTTTCTTCTAAGGCGAGCTAGCATTGTTTCCCAGTCAGAAATGGAGTTGAAACACATGCAGTTTTTGGTCCTACAAGCAAGAGTTGTTTTCTGGTAAGGAGAGTCACTATTGCACTCCCATTGCCATACACAGTGCAAATAGCACTTGCGTCTGTTCCCAGCAAGTACAGTGTACTGGACTGAAGAGAAGCTACTGTTCTTGTCAGTTTCCTAAGCAGAGTTGAATTAGATATGGCCCGTGTGTGTAGGAAACACAGTTCTTTTGTTCTGAGCAAGCTCACTGTTCTGGCCCTAGAGGAAACACAGTAGAGTAGAAGAGTGGTCTTTTCTCAAAAGCAGAGTGTGTTTCTCGTAAGGCGAGCTAGTGTTTGGTTCCTAGTCAGAAATGGAGTTGAATCACATGCAGTTTCTGGTTTACGAGCAAGAGTTGTTTTCTGGTAAGGAGAGTCAATATTGCGCTCCCTTTGCCATACACAGTGCAAATAGCACTAGCGTCTGTTCCCAGTATGCACAGTGTACTGGACTGAAGAGAAGCTACTGTTCTTGTCAGTTTCCTAAGCAGAGTTGAACTAGATATGGCCCGTGTGTGTAAGAAGCACAGTTCTTTTGTTCTGAGCAAGCTCACTGTTCTGGCCCTGTAGGAAACACAGTGTAGTAGAAGAGTGGTCTTTTCTCAAAAGCAGAGTGTGTTTCTTCTAAGGTGAGCTATCGTTTGTTTCCCAGTCAGAAGTGGAGTTGAATCACATGCAGTTTTTGGTCCTACGAGCAAGAGTTGTTTTCTGGTAAGGAGAGTCACTATTGCACTCCCATTGCCTTACACAGTGCAAATAGCACTCGCGTCTGTTCCCAGCAATTACAGTGTACTGGACTGAAGAGAAGCTACTGTTCTTGTCAGTTTCCTAAGCAGAGTTGAACTAGATGTGGCCCGTTTGTGTAGGAAGCACAGTTCTTTTGTTTTGAGCAAGCTCACTCTTCTGGCCCTATAGGAAACACAGTAGAGTAGAAGAGTGGTCTTTACTCAAAAGCAGAGTGTGTTTCTCGTAGGGCGAGCTAGTGTTTGTTTCCCAGTCAGAAATGGAGTTGAATCACATGCAGTTTCTGGTCCTACAAGCAAGAGTTGTTTTATGGTAAGGAGAGTCACTATTGCGCTCCCATTGCCATACACAGTGCAAATAGCACTCGATTTTTTTCCCAGCAAGTACAAAGTACTGGACTGAAGAGAAGCTACTGTTCTTGTCAGTTTCCTAAGCAGAGTTGAGTTAGATATGGCCCGTGTGTGTAGGAAGCACATTTCTTTTGTTCTGAGCAAGCTCACTCTTCTGGCACTATAGGAAACACAGTAGAATAGAAGAGTGGTCTTTTCTCAAAAGCAGAGTGTGTTTCTTCTAAGGCAAGCTAGTGTTTATTTCGCAATCAGAAATGGAGTTGAATCACATGCAGTTTTTGGTCCTACGAGCAAGAGTTGTTTTCTGGTAAGGAGAGTCACTATTGCGCTCCCATTGCCATACACAGTGCAAATAGCACTCGCGCCTGTTCCCAGCAAGTACAGTATACTGGACTGAAGAGAAGCTACTGTTCTTGTCAGTTTCCTAAGCAGAGTTGAACTAGATTGGCCCGTGTGTAGGAAGCACAGTTCTTTTGTTCTGAGCAAGCTCACTGTTCTGGCCCTCTAGGAAACACAGTAGAGTAGAAGAGTGGTCTTTTCTCAAAAGCAGAGTGTGTTTCACGTAAGGCGAGCTAGTGTTTGTTTCCCAGTCAGAAATGGATTTGAATCACGTGCAGTTTCTGGTCCTACGAGCAAGAGTTGTTTTCTGGTAAGGAGAGTCACTATTGCGCTCCCATTGCACACAATGCAAATAGCACTAGTGTCTGTTCCCAGCATGTACAGTGTACTGGACTGAAGAGAAGCTACTGTTCTTGTCAGTTTCCTAAGCAGAGATGAACTAGATATGTCCCGTGTGTGTAGGAAGCTCAGTTCTTTTGTTCTGAGCAAGCTCACTGTTCGGGCCTTATAGGAAACACAGTAGAGTAGAAGAGTGGTCTTTTCTCAAAAGCAGAGTGTGTTTCTTCTAAGGTGAGCTAGCGTTTGTTTCCCAGTCAGAAATGGTGTTGAATCACATGCAGTTTCTGGTCCTACGAGCAAGAATTGTTTTCTGGCAAGAAGAGTCACTATTGTGCTCCCATTGCCATACACAGTGCAAATAGCACTCGCGTCTGTTCCCAGCAAGTACAGTGTACTGGACTGAAGAGAAGCTACTGTTCTTGTCAGTTTCCTAAGCAGAGTTGAACTAGATATGGCCCGTGTGTGTAGGAAGCACAGTTCTTTTGTTCTGAGCAAGCTCACTGTTCTGGCCCTATAGGAAACACAGTAGAGTAGAAGAGTGGTCTTTTCTCAAAAGCAGAGTGTGTATCTTCTAAGGCGAGCTAGTGTTTGTTTCCCAGTCAGAAATGGAGTTGAATCACATGCAGTTTCTGGTCCTATGAGCAAGAGTTGTTTTCTGGTAAGGAGAGTCACTTTTGCGCTCCCATTGCCATACACAGTGCAAATAGCACTCGCGTCTGTTCCCAGCATGTACAGTGTACTGGACTGAAGAGAAGCTACTGTTCTTGTCAGTTTCTAAGCAGAGTTGAACTAGATATGGCCTGTGTGT
Source organism: Peromyscus eremicus (assembly GCF_949786415.1). Lineage (NCBI taxonomy): Eukaryota > Metazoa > Chordata > Mammalia > Rodentia > Cricetidae > Peromyscus > Peromyscus eremicus. Next base: position 31,708 of record NW_026737129.1, on the reverse strand, counting down.
GTAGGAAGCACAGTTCTTTTGTTCTGAGCAAGCTCACTTTTCTGGCGCTATAGGAAACACAGTAGAGTAGAAGAGTGGTCTTTTCTCAAAAGCAGAGTGTGTTTCTTCTAAGGCGAGCTAGTGTTTGTTTCTCAGTCAGAAATGGAGTTGAATCACATGCAGTTTCTGGTCCTAGGAGCAAGAGTTGTTTTCTGGTAAGGAGAGTCACTATTGCGCTCCCATTGCCATACACAGTGCAAATAGCACTCGCGTCTGTTCCCAGCAAGTACAGTGTACTGTACTGAAGAGAAGCTACTGTTCTTGTCAGTTTTTTAAGCAGAGTTGAATTAGATATGGCCCGTGTGTGTAGGAAGCACAGTTCTTTTGTTCTGAGCAAGCTCACTCTTCTGGCCCTATAGGAATCACCCTAGATTAGAAGAGTGGTCTTTTCTCAAAAGCAGAGTGTGTTTCTCGTAAGGCGAGCTAGTGTTTGTTTCCCAGTCAGAAATGGAGTTGAATCACATGCAGTTTCTGGTCCTACGATCAAGAGTTGTTTTCCTGTAAGGAGAGTCACTATTGCGCTCCCATTGCACACAATGCAAATAGCACTTGTGTCTGTTCCCAGCATGTACAGTGTACTGGACTGAAGAGAAGCTACTGTTCTTGTCAGTTTCCTAAGCAGAGATGAACTAGATATGTCCCGTGTGTGTAGGAAGCACAGTTCTTTTGTTTGAGCAAGCTCACTGTTTTGGCCCTATAGGAAACACAGTAGAGTAGAAGAGTGGTCTTTTCTCAAAAGCAGAGTGTGTTTCTTCTAAGGCGAGCTACTGTTTGTTTCCCAATCAGAAATGGAGTTGAATCACATGCAGTTTCTGGTCCTACGAGCAAGAGTTGTTTTCTGGTAAGGAGAGTCACTATTGCACTCCCATTGCCATACACAGTGCAAATAGCACTCGCCTGTGTTGCCAACAAGAACAGTCTACTGCACTGAAGAGAAGCTATTGTTCTTGTCAGTTTTTTAAGCAGAGTTGTATTAGATATGGCCCGTGTGTAGGAAGCACAGTTCTTTTGTTCTGAGCAAGCTCACTCTTCTGGCCCTATAGGAAACACAGTAGAGTAGAGAGTGGTCTTTTCTCAAAAGCAGAGTGTGTTTCTTCTAAGGCGAGCTAGTGTTTGTTTCCCAGTCAGAAATGGAGTTTAATCACATGCAGTTTTTTGTCCTACGAGCAAGAGTTGTTTTCTGGTAAGGAGCGTCTCTATTGCGCTCCCATTGCCATACACAGTGCAAATAGCACTCGCGTCTGTTCCCAGGAATTACAGTGTACTGGACTGAAGAGAAGCTACTGTTCTTGTTAGTTTCCTAAGTAGAGTTGAATTAGATATGGCCCGTGTGTGTAGGATGCACAGTTCTTTTGTTCTGAGCAAGCTCACTGTTCTGGCCCTATAGGAAACACAGTAGAGTAGAAGAGTGCGCTTTTCTCAAAAGCAGAGTGTGTTTCTTCTAAGGTGAGCTAGTGTTTCTTTCCTAGTCAGAAATGGAGTTGAATCACATGCAGTTTTTGGTCGTACAAGCAAGAGTTGTTTTCTGGTAAGGAGAGTCACTATTGCGCTCCCATTGCCATACACAGTGCAAATAGCACTCGCGTCTGTTCCCAGCAAGTACAGTGTACTGGACTGAAGAGAAGCTACTGTTCTTGTCAGTTTCCTAAGCAGAGTTGAACTACATATGGCCCGTGTGTGTAGGAAGCACAGTTCTTTTGTTCTGAGCAAGCTCACTCTTCTGGCCCTATAGGAAAAACAGTAGAGTAGAAGAGTGGTCTTTTCTCAAAAGCAGAGTGTGTTTCTCGTAAGTTGAGCTAGTGTTTGTTTCCCAGTCAGAAATGGAGTTGAATGACATGCAGTTTCTGGTCCTACGAGCAAGAGTAGTTTTCTGGTAAGGAGAGTCACTATTGCGCTCCCATTGCCATACACAGTGCAAATAGCACTCGCGTCTGTTCCCAGCATGTACAGTGTACTGGACTGAAGAGAAGCTACTGTTCTTGTCAGTTTCCTAAGCAGAGTTGAACTAGATATGGCCCGTGTGTGTAGGAAGCACAGTTCTTTTGTTCTGAGCAAGCTCACTGTTCTGGCGCTATAGGAAACACAGTAGAGTAGAAGAGTGGTCTTTTCTCAAAAGCAGAGTGTGTTTCTTCTAAGGCGAGATAGTGTTTGCTTCCCAGTCAGAAATGGAGTTGAATCACATGCAGTTTCTGGACCTACAAGCAAGAGTTGTTTTCTGGTAAGGAGAGTCACTATTGCGCTCCCATTGCCATACACAGTGCAAATAGCACTCGTGTCTGTTCCCAGCATGTACAGTGTACTGGACTGAAGAGAAGCTACTGTTCTTGTCAGTTTCCTAAGCAGAGTTGAACAAGATATGGCCCGTGTGTGTAGGAAGCACGGTTCTTTTGTTCTGAGCAAGCTCACTGTTCTGGCCCTATAGGAAACACAGTAGAGTAGAAGAGTGGTCTTTTTTCAAAAGCAGAGTGTGTTTCTTCTAAGGCGAGCTAGTGTTTGTTTCCCAGTCAGAAATGGAGTTGAATCACATGCAGTTTCTGGTCCTACGATCAAAAGTTTTTTTCTGGTAAGGAGAGTCACTATTGCGCTCCCATTGCCATACACAATGCAAATAGCACTCGCGTCAGTTCTCAGCAATTACAGTGTACTGGACTGAAGAGACGCTACTGTTCTTGTCAGTTTCCTAAGCAGAGTTGAACTAGATATGGCCAGTGTGTGTAGGAAGCACAGTTCTTTTGTTCTGAGCAAGCTCACTGTTCCGGCACTATAGGAAACACAGTAGAGTAGAAGAGTGGTCTTTTCTCAAAAGCAGAGTGTGTATCTTCTAAGGCGAGCTAGCATTTGTTTCACAGTCAGAAATGGAGTTGAATCACATGCAGTTTTTGTTCCTACAAGCAAGAGTTGTTTTCTGGTAAGGAGAGTCACTATTGCACTCCCATTGCCATACACAGTGCAAATAGCACTTTCGTCTTTTCCCAGAAAGTACAGTGTACTGGACTGAAGAGAAGCTACTGTTCTTGTCAGTTTCCTAAGTAGAGTTGAACTAGATATGTCCCGTGTGTGTAGGAAGCACAGTTCTTTTGTTCTGAGCAAGCTCACTCTTCTGGCCCTATAGGAAACACAGTAGAGTAGAAGAGTGGTCTTTTCTGAAAAGCAGAGTGTGTTTTTCGTAAGGCGAGCTAGTGTTTGTTTCCCAGTCAGAAATGGAGTTGAATCACATGCAGTTTCTGGTCCTACGAGCAAGAGTTGTTTTCTGGAAAGGAGAGTCACTATTGCGCTCCCATTGCCATACACAGTGCAAATAGCACTCGCGTCTGTTCCCAGCATGTACAGTGTACTGGACTGAAGAGAAGCTACTGTTCTTGTCAGTTTCCTAAGCAGAGTTGACCTAGATATGTCCCGTGTGTGTAGGAAGCACAATTCTTTTGTTCTGAGCAAGCTCACTGTTCTGGCCCTATAGGAAACACCCTAGATTAGAAGAGTGGTCTTTTCTCAAAAGCAGAGTGTGTTTCTCGTAAGGCGAGCTAGTGTTTGTTTCCCAGTCAGAAATGGAGTTTAATCACATGCAGTTTCTGGTCCTACGAGCAAGAGTTGTTTTCTGGTAAGGAGAGTCACTATTGGGCTCCCATTGCCATATACTGTGCAAATAGCACTCGTGTCTGTTCCCAGCAAGTACAATGTACTGGACTGAAGAGAAGCTACTGTTCTTGTCAGTTTCCTAAGCAGAGTTGAATTAGATATGGCCCGTGTGTGTAGGAAGCACAGTTCTTTTGTTCTCAGCAAGCTCACTGTTCTGGCCCTATAGGAAACACAGTAGAGTAGATGTTTGCTCTTTTCTCAAAAGCAGAGTTTGTTTCTCGTAAGGCGAGCTAGCGTTTGTTTCCCAGTCAGAAATGGAGTTGAATCACATGCAGTTTCTGGTCTACGAGCAAGAGTTGTTTTCTGGTAAGGAGAGTCACTATTGCGCTCCCATTGCCATACACAGTGCAAATAGCACTCGCGTCTGTTCCCAGCATGCACAGTGTACTGGACTGAAGAGAAGCTACTGTTCTTGTCAGTTTCCTAAGCAGAGTTGAACTAGATATAGGCCGTGTGTGTAGGAAGCACAGTTCTTTTGTTCTGAGCAAGCTCATTGTTCCGGCACTATAGGAAACACAGTAGAGTAGAAGAGTGGTCTTTTCTCAAAAGCAGAGTGTGTTTCTTCTAAGGCGAGCTAGCATTGTTTCCCAGTCAGAAATGGAGTTGAAACACATGCAGTTTTTGGTCCTACAAGCAAGAGTTGTTTTCTGGTAAGGAGAGTCACTATTGCACTCCCATTGCCATACACAGTGCAAATAGCACTTGCGTCTGTTCCCAGCAAGTACAGTGTACTGGACTGAAGAGAAGCTACTGTTCTTGTTAGTTTCCTAAGCAGAGTTGAATTAGATATGGCCCGTGTGTGTAGGAAACACAGTTCTTTTGTTCTGAGCAAGCTCACTGTTCTGGCCCTAGAGGAAACACAGTAGAGTAGAAGAGTGGTCTTTTCTCAAAAGCAGAGTGTGTTTCTCGTAAGGCGAGCTAGTGTTTGGTTCCTAGTCAGAAATGGAGTTGAATCACATGCAGTTTCTGGTTTACGAGCAAGAGTTGTTTTCTGGTAAGGAGAGTCACTATTGCGCTCCCTTTGCCATACACAGTGCAAATAGCACTAGCGTCTGTTCCCAGTATGCACAGTGTACTGGACTGAAGAGAAGCTACTGTTCTTGTCAGTTTCCTAAGCAGAGTTGAACTAGATATGGCCCGTGTGTGTAAGAAGCACAGTTCTTTTGTTCTGAGCAAGCTCACTGTTCTGGCCCTGTAGGAAACACAGTGTAGTAGAAGAGTGGTCTTTTCTCAAAAGCAGAGTGTGTTTCTTCTAAGGTGAGCTATCGTTTGTTTCCCAGTCAGAAGTGGAGTTGAATCACATGCAGTTTTTGGTCCTACGAGCAAGAGTTGTTTTCTGGTAAGGAGAGTCACTATTGCACTCCCATTGCCTTACACAGTGCAAATAGCACTCGCGTCTGTTCCCAGCAATTACAGTGTACTGGACTGAAGAGAAGCTACTGTTCTTGTCAGTTTCCTAAGCAGAGTTGAACTAGATGTGGCCCGTTTGTGTAGGAAGCACAGTTCTTTTGTTTTGAGCAAGCTCACTCTTCTGGCCCTATAGGAAACACAGTAGAGTAGAAGAGTGGTCTTTACTCAAAAGCAGAGTGTGTTTCTCGTAGGGCGAGCTAGTGTTTGTTTCCCAGTCAGAAATGGAGTTGAATCACATGCAGTTTCTGGTCCTACAAGCAAGAGTTGTTTTCTGGTAAGGAGAGTCACTATTGCGCTCCCATTGCCATACACAGTGCAAATAGCACTCGATTTTTTTCCCAGCAAGTACAAAGTACTGGACTGAAGAGAAGCTACTGTTCTTGTCAGTTTCCTAAGCAGAGTTGAGTTAGATATGGCCCGTGTGTGTAGGAAGCACATTTCTTTTGTTCTGAGCAAGCTCACTCTTCTGGCACTATAGGAAACACAGTAGAATAGAAGAGTGGTCTTTTCTCAAAAGCAGAGTGTGTTTCTTCTAAGGCAAGCTAGTGTTTATTTCGCAATCGGAAATGGAGTTGAATCACATGCAGTTTTTGGTCCTACGAGCAAGAGTTGTTTTCTGGTAAGGAGAGTCACTATTGCGCTCCCATTGCCATACACAGTGCAAATAGCACTCGCGCCTGTTCCCAGCAAGTACAGTATACTGGACTGAAGAGAAGCTACTGTTCTTGTCAGTTTCCTAAGCAGAGTTGAACTAGATTGGCCCGTGTGTAGGAAGCACAGTTCTTTTGTTCTGAGCAAGCTCACTGTTCTGGCCCTCTAGGAAACACAGTAGAGTAGAAGAGTGGTCTTTTCTCAAAAGCAGAGTGTGTTTCACGTAAGGCGAGCTAGTGTTTGTTTCCCAGTCAGAAATGGAGTTGAATCACGTGCAGTTTCTGGTCCTACGAGCAAGAGTTGTTTTCTGGTAAGGAGAGTCACTATTGCGCTCCCATTGCACACAATGCAAATAGCACTAGTGTCTGTTCCCAGCATGTACAGTGTACTGGACTGAAGAGAAGCTACTGTTCTTGTCAGTTTCCTAAGCAGAGATGAACTAGATATGTCCCGTGTGTGTAGGAAGCTCAGTTCTTTTGTTCTGAGCAAACTCACTGTTCGGGCCTTATAGGAAACACAGTAGAGTAGAAGAGTGGTCTTTTCTCAAAAGCAGAGTGTGTTTCTTCTAAGGTGAGCTAGCGTTTGTTTCCCAGTCAGAAATGGTGTTGAATCACATGCAGTTTCTGGTCCTACGAGCAAGAATTGTTTTCTGGCAAGAAGAGTCACTATTGTGCTCCCATTGCCATACACAGTGCAAATAGCACTCGCGTCTGTTCCCAGCAAGTACAGTGTACTGGACTGAAGAGAAGCTACTGTTCTTGTCAGTTTCCTAAGCAGAGTTGAACTAGATATGGCCCGTGTGTGTAGGAAGCACAGTTCTTTTGTTCTGAGCAAGCTCACTGTTCTGGCCCTATAGGAAACACAGTAGAGTAGAAGAGTGGTCTTTTCTCAAAAGCAGAGTGTGTATCTTCTAAGGCGAGCTAGTGTTTGTTTCCCAGTCAGAAATGGAGTTGAATCACATGCAGTTTCTGGTCCTATGAGCAAGAGTTGTTTTCTGGTAAGGAGAGTCACTTTTGCGCTCCCATTGCCATACACAGTGCAAATAGCACTCGCGTCTGTTCCCAGCATGTACAGTGTACTGGACTGAAGAGAAGCTACTGTTCTTGTCAGTTTCTAAGCAGAGTTGAACTAGATATGGCCTGTGTGTGTAGGAAGCACAGTTCTTTTGTTCTGAGCAAGCTCACTTTTCTGGCGCTATAGGAAACACAGTAGAGTAGAAGAGTGGTCTTTTGTCAAAAGCAGAGTGTGTTTCTTCTAAGGCGAGCTAGTGTTTGTTTCTCAGTCAGAAATGGAGTTGAATCACATGCAGTTTCTGGTCCTAGGAGCAAGAGTTGTTTTCTGGTAAGGAGAGTCACTATTGCGCTCCCATTGCCATACACAGTGCAAATAGCACTCGCGTCTGTTCCCAGCAAGTACAGTGTACTGTACTGAAGAGAAGCTACTGTTCTTGTCAGTTTTTTAAGCAGAGTTGAATTAGATATGGCCCGTGTGTGTAGGAAGCACAGTTCTTTTGTTCTGAGCAAGCTCACTCTTCTGGCCCTATAGGAATCACCCTAGATTAGAAGAGTGGTCTTTTCTCAAAAGCAGAGTGTGTTTCTCGTAAGGCGAGCTAGTGTTTGTTTCCCAGTCAGAAATGGAGTTGAATCACATGCAGTTTCTGGTCCTACGATCAAGAGTTGTTTTCCTGTAAGGAGAGTCACTATTGCGCTCCCATTGCACACAATGCAAATAGCACTTGTGTCTGTTCCCAGCATGTACAGTGTACTGGACTGAAGAGAAGCTACTGTTCTTGTCAGTTTCCTAAGCAGAGATGAACTAGGTATGTCCCGTGTGTGTAGGAAGCACAGTTCTTTTGTTTGAGCAAGCTCACTGTTTTGGCCCTATAGGAAACACAGTAGAGTAGAAGAGTGGTCTTTTCTCAAAAGCAGAGTGTGTTTCTTCTAAGGCGAGCTACTGTTTGTTTCCCAGTCAGAAATGGAGTTGAATCACATGCAGTTTCTGGTCCTACGAGCAAGAGTTGTTTTCTGGTAAGGAGAGTCACTATTGCACTCCCATTGCCATACACAGTGCAAATAGCACTCGCCTGTGTTGCCAACAAGAACAGTGTACTGCACTGAAGAGAAGCTATTGTTCTTGTCAGTTTTTTAAGCAGAGTTGTATTAGATATGGCCCGTGTGTAGGAAGCACAGTTCTTTTGTTCTGAGCAAGCTCACTCTTCTGGCCCTATAGGAAACACAGTAGAGTAGAGAGTGGTCTTTTCTCAAAAGCAGAGTGTGTTTCTTCTAAGGCGAGCTAGTGTTTGTTTCCCAGTCAGAAATGGAGTTTAATCACATGCAGTTTTTTGTCCTACGAGCAAGAGTTGTTTTCTGGTAAGGAGCGTCTCTATTGCGCTCCCATTGCCATACACAGTGCAAATAGCACTCGCGTCTGTTCCCAGGAATTACAGTGTACTGGACTGAAGAGAAGCTACTGTTCTTGTTAGTTTCCTAAGTAGAGTTGAATTAGATATGGCCCGTGTGTGTAGGATGCACAGTTCTTTTGTTCTGAGCAAGCTCACTGTTCTGGCCCTATAGGAAACACAGTAGAGTAGAAGAGTGCGCTTTTCTCAAAAGCAGAGTGTGTTTCTTCTAAGGTGAGCTAGTGTTTCTTTCCTAGTCAGAAATGGAGTTGAATCACATGCAGTTTTTGGTCGTACAAGCAAGAGTTGTTTTCTGGTAAGGAGAGTCACTATTGCGCTCCCATTGCCATACACAGTGCAAATAGCACTCGCGTCTGTTCCCAGCAAGTACAGTGTACTGGACTGAAGAGAAGCTACTGTTCTTGTCAGTTTCCTAAGCAGAGTTGAACTACATATGGCCCGTGTGTGTAGGAAGCACAGTTCTTTTGTTCTGAGCAAGCTCACTCTTCTGGCCCTATAGGAAAAACAGTAGAGTAGAAGAGTGGTCTTTTCTCAAAAGCAGAGTGTGTTTCTCGTAAGTTGAGCTAGTGTTTGTTTCCCAGTCAGAAATGGAGTTGAATGACATGCAGTTTCTGGTCCTACGAGCAAGAGTAGTTTTCTGGTAAGGAGAGTCACTATTGCGCTCCCATTGCCATACACAGTGCAAATAGCACTCGCGTCTGTTCCCAGCATGTACAGTGTACTGGACTGAAGAGAAGCTACTGTTCTTGTCAGTTTCCTAAGCAGAGTTGAACTAGATATGGACCGTGTGTGTAGGAAGCACATTTCTTTTGTTCTGAGCAAGCTCACTGTTCTGGCGCTATAGGAAACACAGTAGAGTAGAAGAGTGGTCTTTTCTCAAAAGCAGAGTGTGTTTCTTCTAAGGCGAGATAGTGTTTGCTTCCCAGTCAGAAATGGAGTTGAATCACATGCAGTTTCTGGACCTACAAGCAAGAGTTGTTTTCTGGTAAGGAGAGTCACTATTGCGCTCCCATTGCCATACACAGTGCAAATAGCACTCGTGTCTGTTCCCAGCATGTACAGTGTACTGGACTGAAGAGAAGCTACTGTTCTTGTCAGTTTCCTAAGCAGAGTTGAACAAGATATGGCCCGTGTGTGTAGGAAGCACGGTTCTTTTGTTCTGAGCAAGCTCACTGTTCTGGCCCTATAGGAAACACAGTAGAGTAGAAGAGTGGTCTTTTTTCAAAAGCAGAGTGTGTTTCTTCTAAGGCGAGCTAGTGTTTGTTTCCCAGTCAGAAATGGAGTTGAATCACATGCAGTTTCTGGTCCTACGATCAAAAGTTTTTTTCTGGTAAGGAGAGTCACTATTGCGCTCCCATTGCCATACACAATGCAAATAGCACTCGCGTCAGTTCTCAGCAATTACAGTGTACTGGACTGAAGAGACGCTACTGTTCTTGTCAGTTTCCTAAGCAGAGTTGAACTAGATATGGCCAGTGTGTGTAGGAAGCACAGTTCTTTTGTTCTGAGCAAGCTCACTCTTCTGGCCCTATAGGAAACACAGTAGAGTAGAAGAGTGTTCTTTTCTCAAAAGCAGAGTGTGTTTTTCGTAAGGCGAGCTAGTGTTTGTTTCCCAGTCAGAAATGGAGTTGAATCACATGCAGTTTCTGGTCCTACGAGCAAGAGTTGTTTTCTGGAAAGGAGAGTCACTATTGCGCTCCCATTGCCATACACAGTGCAAATAGCACTCGCGTCTGTTCCCAGCATGTACAGTGTACTGGACTGAAGAGAAGCTACTGTTCTTGTCAGTTTCCTAAGCAGAGTTGACCTAGATATGTCCCGTGTGTGTAGGAAGCACAATTCTTTTGTTCTGAGCAAGCTCACTGTTCTGGCCCTATAGGAAACACCCTAGATTAGAAGAGTGGTCTTTTCTCAAAAGCAGAGTGTGTTTCTCGTAAGGCGAGCTAGTGTTTGTTTCCCAGTCAGAAATGGAGTTTAATCACATGCAGTTTCTGGTCCTACGAGCAAGAGTTGTTTTCTGGTAAGGAGAGTCACTATTGGGCTCCCATTGCCATATACTGTGCAAATAGAACTCGTGTCTGTTCCCAGCAAGTACAATGTACTGGACTGAAGAGAAGCTACTGTTCTTGTCAGTTTCCTAAGCAGAGTTGAATTAGATATGGCCCGTGTGTGTAGGAAGCACAGTTCTTTTGTTCTCAGCAAGCTCACTGTTCTGGCCCTATAGGAAACACAGTAGAGTAGATGTTTGCTCTTTTCTCAAAAGCAGAGTTTGTTTCTCGTAAGGCGAGCTAGCGTTTGTTTCCCAGTCAGAAATGGAGTTGAATCACATGCAGTTTCTGGTCTACGAGCAAGAGTTGTTTTCTGGTAAGGAGAGTCACTATTGCGCTCCCATTGCCATACACAGTGCAAATAGCACTCGCGTCTGTTCCCAGCATGCACAGTGTACTGGACTGAAGAGAAGCTACTGTTCTTGTCAGTTTCCTAAGCAGAGTTGAACTAGATATAGGCCGTGTGTGTAGGAAGCACAGTTCTTTTGTTCTGAGCAAGCTCATTGTTCCGGCACTATAGGAAACACAGTAGAGTAGAAGAGTGGTCTTTTCTCAAAAGCAGAGTGTGTTTCTTCTAAGGCGAGCTAGCATTGTTTCCCAGTCAGAAATGGAGTTGAAACACATGCAGTTTTTGGTCCTACAAGCAAGAGTTGTTTTCTGGTAAGGAGAGTCACTATTGCACTCCCATTGCCATACACAGTGCAAATAGCACTTGCGTCTGTTCCCAGCAAGTACAGTGTACTGGACTGAAGAGAAGCTACTGTTCTTGTCAGTTTCCTAAGCAGAGTTGAATTAGATATGGCCCGTGTGTGTAGGAAACACAGTTCTTTTGTTCTGAGCAAGCTCACTGTTCTGGCCCTAGAGGAAACACAGTAGAGTAGAAGAGTGGTCTTTTCTCAAAAGCAGAGTGTGTTTCTCGTAAGGCGAGCTAGTGTTTGGTTCCTAGTCAGAAATGGAGTTGAATCACATGCAGTTTCTGGTTTACGAGCAAGAGTTGTTTTCTGGTAAGGAGAGTCAATATTGCGCTCCCTTTGCCATACACAGTGCAAATAGCACTAGCGTCTGTTCCCAGTATGCACAGTGTACTGGACTGAAGAGAAGCTACTGTTCTTGTCAGTTTCCTAAGCAGAGTTGAACTAGATATGGCCCGTGTGTGTAAGAAGCACAGTTCTTTTGTTCTGAGCAAGCTCACTGTTCTGGCCCTGTAGGAAACACAGTGTAGTAGAAGAGTGGTCTTTTCTCAAAAGCAGAGTGTGTTTCTTCTAAGGTGAGCTATCGTTTGTTTCCCAGTCAGAAGTGGAGTTGAATCACATGCAGTTTTTGGTCCTACGAGCAAGAGTTGTTTTCTGGTAAGGAGAGTCACTATTGCACTCCCATTGCCTTACACAGTGCAAATAGCACTCGCGTCTGTTCCCAGCAATTACAGTGTACTGGACTGAAGAGAAGCTACTGTTCTTGTCAGTTTCCTAAGCAGAGTTGAACTAGATGTGGCCCGTTTGTGTAGGAAGCACAGTTCTTTTGTTTTGAGCAAGCTCACTCTTCTGGCCCTATAGGAAACACAGTAGAGTAGAAGAGTGGTCTTTACTCAAAAGCAGAGTGTGTTTCTCGTAGGGCGAGCTAGTGTTTGTTTCCCAGTCAGAAATGGAGTTGAATCACATGCAGTTTCTGGTCCTACAAGCAAGAGTTGTTTTATGGTAAGGAGAGTCACTATTGCGCTCCCATTGCCATACACAGTGCAAATAGCACTCGATTTTTTTCCCAGCAAGTACAAAGTACTGGACTGAAGAGAAGCTACTGTTCTTGTCAGTTTCCTAAGCAGAGTTGAGTTAGATATGGCCCGTGTGTGTAGGAAGCACATTTCTTTTGTTCTGAGCAAGCTCACTCTTCTGGCACTATAGGAAACACAGTAGAATAGAAGAGTGGTCTTTTCTCAAAAGCAGAGTGTGTTTCTTCTAAGGCAAGCTAGTGTTTATTTCGCAATCAGAAATGGAGTTGAATCACATGCAGTTTTTGGTCCTACGAGCAAGAGTTGTATTCTGGTAAGGAGAGTCACTATTGCGCTCCCATTGCCATACACAGTGCAAATAGCACTCGCGCCTGTTCCCAGCAAGTACAGTATACTGGACTGAAAAGAAGCTACTGTTCTTGTCAGTTTCCTAAGCAGAGTTGAACTAGATTGGCCCGTGCGTAGGAAGCACAGTTCTTTTGTTCTGAGCAAGCTCACTGTTCTGGCCCTCTAGGAAACACAGTAGAGTAGAAGAGTGGTCTTTTCTCAAAAGCAGAGTGTGTTTCACGTAAGGCGAGCTAGTGTTTGTTTCCCAGTCAGAAATGGATTTGAATCACGTGCAGTTTCTGGTCCTACGAGCAAGAGTTGTTTTCTGGTAAGGAGAGTCACTATTGCGCTCCCATTGCACACAATGCAAATAGCACTAGTGTCTGTTCCCAGCATGTACAGTGTACTGGACTGAAGAGAAGCTACTGTTCTTGTCAGTTTCCTAAGCAGAGATGAACTAGATATGTCCCGTGTGTGTAGGAAGCTCAGTTCTTTTGTTCTGAGCAAGCTCACTGTTCGGGCCTTATAGGAAACACAGTAGAGTAGAAGAGTGTTCTTTTCTCAAAAGCAGAGTGTGTTTTTCGTAAGGCGAGCTAGTGTTTGTTTCCCAGTCAGAAATGGAGTTGAATCACATGCAGTTTCTGGTCCTACGAGCAAGAGTTGTTTTCTGGAAAGGAGAGTCACTATTGCGCTCCCATTGCCATACACAGTGCAAATAGCACTCGCGTCTGTTCCCAGCATGTACAGTGTACTGGACTGAAGAGAAGCTACTGTTCTTGTCAGTTTCCTAAGCAGAGTTGACCTAGATATGTCCCGTGTGTGTAGGAAGCACAATTCTTTTGTTCTGAGCAAGCTCACTGTTCTGGCCCTATAGGAAACACCCTAGATTAGAAGAGTGGTCTTTTCTCAAAAGCAGAGTGTGTTTCTCGTAAGGCGAGCTAGTGTTTGTTTCCCAGTCAGAAATGGAGTTTAATCACATGCAGTTTCTGGTCCTACGAGCAAGAGTTGTTTTCTGGTAAGGAGAGTCACTATTGGGCTCCCATTGCCATATACTGTGCAAATAGCACTCGTGTCTGTTCCCAGCAAGTACAATGTACTGGACTGAAGAGAAGCTACTGTTCTTGTCAGTTTCCTAAGCAGAGTTGAATTAGATATGGCCCGTGTGTGTAGGAAGCACAGTTCTTTTGTTCTCAGCAAGCTCACTGTTCTGGCCCTATAGGAAACACAGTAGAGTAGATGTTTGCTCTTTTCTCAAAAGCAGAGTTTGTTTCTCGTAAGGCGAGCTAGCGTTTGTTTCCCAGTCAGAAATGGAGTTGAATCACATGCAGTTTCTGGTCTACGAGCAAGAGTTGTTTTCTGGTAAGGAGAGTCACTATTGCGCTCCCATTGCCATACACAGTGCAAATAGCACTCGCGTCTGTTCCCAGCATGCACAGTGTACTGGACTGAAGAGAAGCTACTGTTCTTGTCAGTTTCCTAAGCAGAGTTGAACTAGATATAGGCCGTGTGTGTAGGAAGCACAGTTCTTTTGTTCTGAGCAAGCTCATTGTTCCGGCACTATAGGAAACACAGTAGAGTAGAAGAGTGGTCTTTTCTCAAAAGCAGAGTGTGTTTCTTCTAAGGCGAGCTAGCATTGTTTCCCAGTCAGAAATGGAGTTGAAACACATGCAGTTTTTGGTCCTACAAGCAAGAGTTGTTTTCTGGTAAGGAGAGTCACTATTGCACTCCCATTGCCATACACAGTGCAAATAGCACTTGCGTCTGTTCCCAGCAAGTACAGTGTACTGGACTGAAGAGAAGCTACTGTTCTTGTCAGTTTCCTAAGCAGAGTTGAATTAGATATGGCCCGTGTGTGTAGGAAACACAGTTCTTTTGTTCTGAGCAAGCTCACTGTTCTGGCCCTAGAGGAAACACAGTAGAGTAGAAGAGTGGTCTTTTCTCAAAAGCAGAGTGTGTTTCTCGTAAGGCGAGCTAGTGTTTGGTTCCTAGTCAGAAATGGAGTTGAATCACATGCAGTTTCTGGTTTACGAGCAAGAGTTGTTTTCTGGTAAGGAGAGTCAATATTGCGCTCCCTTTGCCATACACAGTGCAAATAGCACTAGCGTCTGTTCCCAGTATGCACAGTGTACTGGACTGAAGAGAAGCTACTGTTCTTGTCAGTTTCCTAAGCAGAGTTGAACTAGATATGGCCCGTGTGTGTAAGAAGCACAGTTCTTTTGTTCTGAGCAAGCTCACTGTTCTGGCCCTGTAGGAAACACAGTGTAGTAGAAGAGTGGTCTTTTCTCAAAAGCAGAGTGTGTTTCTTCTAAGGTGAGCTATCGTTTGTTTCCCAGTCAGAAGTGGAGTTGAATCACATGCAGTTTTTGGTCCTACGAGCAAGAGTTGTTTTCTGGTAAGGAGAGTCACTATTGCACTCCCATTGCCTTACACAGTGCAAATAGCACTCGCGTCTGTTCCCAGCAATTACAGTGTACTGGACTGAAGAGAAGCTACTGTTCTTGTCAGTTTCCTAAGCAGAGTTGAACTAGATGTGGCCCGTTTGTGTAGGAAGCACAGTTCTTTTGTTTTGAGCAAGCTCACTCTTCTGGCCCTATAGGAAACACAGTAGAGTAGAAGAGTGGTCTTTACTCAAAAGCAGAGTGTGTTTCTCGTAGGGCGAGCTAGTGTTTGTTTCCCAGTCAGAAATGGAGTTGAATCACATGCAGTTTCTGGTCCTACAAGCAAGAGTTGTTTTCTGGTAAGGAGAGTCACTATTGCGCTCCCATTGCCATACACAGTGCAAATAGCACTCGATTTTTTTCCCAGCAAGTACAAAGTACTGGACTGAAGAGAAGCTACTGTTCTTGTCAGTTTCCTAAGCAGAGTTGAGTTAGATATGGCCCGTGTGTGTAGGAAGCACATTTCTTTTGTTCTGAGCAAGCTCACTCTTCTGGCACTATAGGAAACACAGTAGAATAGAAGAGTGGTCTTTTCTCAAAAGCAGAGTGTGTTTCTTCTAAGGCAAGCTAGTGTTTATTTCGCAATCAGAAATGGAGTTGAATCACATGCAGTTTTTGGTCCTACGAGCAAGAGTTGTTTTCTGGTAAGGAGAGTCACTATTGCGCTCCCATTGCCATACACAGTGCAAATAGCACTCGCGCCTGTTCCCAGCAAGTACAGTATACTGGACTGAAGAGAAGCTACTGTTCTTGTCAGTTTCCTAAGCAGAGTTGAACTAGATTGGCCCGTGTGTAGGAAGCACAGTTCTTTTGTTCTGAGCAAGCTCACTGTTCTGGCCCTCTAGGAAACACAGTAGAGTAGAAGAGTGGTCTTTTCTCAAAAGCAGAGTGTGTTTCACGTAAGGCGAGCTAGTGTTTGTTTCCCAGTCAGAAATGGATTTGAATCACGTGCAGTTTCTGGTCCTACGAGCAAGAGTTGTTTTCTGGTAAGGAGAGTCACTATTGCGCTCCCATTGCACACAATGCAAATAGCACTAGTGTCTGTTCCCAGCATGTACAGTGTACTGGACTGAAGAGAAGCTACTGTTCTTGTCAGTTTCCTAAGCAGAGATGAACTAGATATGTCCCGTGTGTGTAGGAAGCTCAGTTCTTTTGTTCTGAGCAAGCTCACTGTTCGGGCCTTATAGGAAACACAGTAGAGTAGAAGAGTGGTCTTTTCTCAAAAGCAGAGTGTGTTTCTTCTAAGGTGAGCTAGCGTTTGTTTCCCAGTCAGAAATGGTGTTGAATCACATGCAGTTTCTGGTCCTACGAGCAAGAATTGTTTTCTGGCAAGAAGAGTCACTATTGTGCTCCCATTGCCATACACAGTGCAAATAGCACTCGCGTCTGTTCCCAGCAAGTACAGTGTACTGGACTGAAGAGAAGCTACTGTTCTTGTCAGTTTCCTAAGCAGAGTTGAACTAGATATGGCCCGTGTGTGTAGGAAGCACAGTTCTTTTGTTCTGAGCAAGCTCACTGTTCTGGCCCTATAGGAAACACAGTAGAGTAGAAGAGTGGTCTTTTCTCAAAAGCAGAGTGTGTATCTTCTAAGGCGAGCTAGTGTTTGTTTCCCAGTCAGAAATGGAGTTGAATCACATGCAGTTTCTGGTCCTATGAGCAAGAGTTGTTTTCTGGTAAGGAGAGTCACTTTTGCGCTCCCATTGCCATACACAGTGCAAATAGCACTCGCGTCTGTTCCCAGCATGTACAGTGTACTGGACTGAAGAGAAGCTACTGTTCTTGTCAGTTTCTAAGCAGAGTTGAACTAGATATGGCCTGTGTGTGTAGGAAGCACAGTTCTTTTGTTCTGAGCAAGCTCACTTTTCTGGCGCTATAGGAAACACAGTAGAGTAGAAGAGTGGTCTTTTGTCAAAAGCAGAGTGTGTTTCTTCTAAGGCGAGCTAGTGTTTGTTTCTCAGTCAGAAATGGAGTTGAATCACATGCAGTTTCTGGTCCTAGGAGCAAGAGTTGTTTTCTGGTAAGGAGAGTCACTATTGCGCTCCCATTGCCATACACAGTGCAAATAGCACTCGCGTCTGTTCCCAGCAAGTACAGTGTACTGTACTGAAGAGAAGCTACTGTTCTTGTCAGTTTTTTAAGCAGAGTTGAATTAGATATGGCCCGTGTGTGTAGGAAGCACAGTTCTTTTGTTCTGAGCAAGCTCACTCTTCTGGCCCTATAGGAATCACCCTAGATTAGAAGAGTGGTCTTTTCTCAAAAGCAGAGTGTGTTTCTCGTAAGGCGAGCTAGTGTTTGTTTCCCAGTCAGAAATGGAGTTGAATCACATGCAGTTTCTGGTCCTACGATCAAGAGTTGTTTTCCTGTAAGGAGAGTCACTATTGCGCTCCCATTGCACACAATGCAAATAGCACTTGTGTCTGTTCCCAGCATGTACAGTGTACTGGACTGAAGAGAAGCTACTGTTCTTGTCAGTTTCCTAAGCAGAGATGAACTAGATATGTCCCGTGTGTGTAGGAAGCACAGTTCTTTTGTTTGAGCAAGCTCACTGTTTTGGCCCTATAGGAAACACAGTAGAGTAGAAGAGTGGTCTTTTCTCAAAAGCAGAGTGTGTTTCTTCTAAGGCGAGCTACTGTTTGTTTCCCAGTCAGAAATGGAGTTGAATCACATGCAGTTTCTGGTCCTACGAGCAAGAGTTGTTTTCTGGTAAGGAGAGTCACTATTGCACTCCCATTGCCATACACAGTGCAAATAGCACTCGCCTGTGTTGCCAACAAGAACAGTGTACTGCACTGAAGAGAAGCTATTGTTCTTGTCAGTTTTTTAAGCAGAGTTGTATTAGATATGGCCCGTGTGTAGGAAGCACAGTTCTTTTGTTCTGAGCAAGCTCACTCTTCTGGCCCTATAGGAAACACAGTAGAGTAGAGAGTGGTCTTTTCTCAAAAGCAGAGTGTGTTTCTTCTAAGGCGAGCTAGTGTTTGTTTCCCAGTCAGAAATGGAGTTTAATCACATGCAGTTTTTTGTCCTACGAGCAAGAGTTGTTTTCTGGTAAGGAGCGTCTCTATTGCGCTCCCATTGCCATACACAGTGCAAATAGCACTCGCGTCTGTTCCCAGGAATTACAGTGTACTGGACTGAAGAGAAGCTACTGTTCTTGTTAGTTTCCTAAGTAGAGTTGAATTAGATATGGCCCGTGTGTGTAGGATGCACAGTTCTTTTGTTCTGAGCAAGCTCACTGTTCTGGCCCTATAGGAAACACAGTAGAGTAGAAGAGTGCGCTTTTCTCAAAAGCAGAGTGTGTTTCTTCTAAGGTGAGCTAGTGTTTCTTTCCTAGTCAGAAATGGAGTTGAATCACATGCAGTTTTTGGTCGTACAAGCAAGAGTTGTTTTCTGGTAAGGAGAGTCACTATTGCGCTCCCATTGCCATACACAGTGCAAATAGCACTCGCGTCTGTTCCCAGCAAGTACAGTGTACTGGACTGAAGAGAAGCTACTGTTCTTGTCAGTTTCCTAAGCAGAGTTGAACTACATATGGCCCGTGTGTGTAGGAAGCACAGTTCTTTTGTTCTGAGCAAGCTCACTCTTCTGGCCCTATAGGAAAAACAGTAGAGTAGAAGAGTGGTCTTTTCTCAAAAGCAGAGTGTGTTTCTCGTAAGTTGAGCTAGTGTTTGTTTCCCAGTCAGAAATGGAGTTGAATGACATGCAGTTTCTGGTCCTACGAGCAAGAGTAGTTTTCTGGTAAGGAGAGTCACTATTGCGCTCCCATTGCCATACACAGTGCAAATAGCACTCGCGTCTGTTCCCAGCATGTACAGTGTACTGGACTGAAGAGAAGCTACTGTTCTTGTCAGTTTCCTAAGCAGAGTTGAACTAGATATGGCCCGTGTGTGTAGGAAGCACAGTTCTTTTGTTCTGAGCAAGCTCACTGTTCTGGCGCTATAGGAAACACAGTAGAGTAGAAGAGTGGTCTTTTCTCAAAAGCAGAGTGTGTTTCTTCTAAGGCGAGATAGTGTTTGCTTCCCAGTCAGAAATGGAGTTGAATCACATGCAGTTTCTGGACCTACAAGCAAGAGTTGTTTTCTGGTAAGGAGAGTCACTATTGCGCTCCCATTGCCATACACAGTGCAAATAGCACTCGTGTCTGTTCCCAGCATGTACAGTGTACTGGACTGAAGAGAAGCTACTGTTCTTGTCAGTTTCCTAAGCAGAGTTGAACAAGATATGGCCCGTGTGTGTAGGAAGCACGGTTCTTTTGTTCTGAGCAAGCTCACTGTTCTGGCCCTATAGGAAACACAGTAGAGTAGAAGAGTGGTCTTTTTTCAAAAGCAGAGTGTGTTTCTTCTAAGGCGAGCTAGTGTTTGTTTCCCAGTCAGAAATGGAGTTGAATCACATGCAGTTTCTGGTCCTACGATCAAAAGTTTTTTTCTGGTAAGGAGAGTCACTATTGCGCTCCCATTGCCATACACAATGCAAATAGCACTCGCGTCAGTTCTCAGCAATTACAGTGTACTGGACTGAAGAGACGCTACTGTTCTTGTCAGTTTCCTAAGCAGAGTTGAACTAGATATGGCCAGTGTGTGTAGGAAGCACAGTTCTTTTGTTCTGAGCAAGCTCACTCTTCTGGCCCTATAGGAAACACAGTAGAGTAGAAGAGTGTTCTTTTCTCAAAAGCAGAGTGTGTTTTTCGTAAGGCGAGCTAGTGTTTGTTTCCCAGTCAGAAATGGAGTTGAATCACATGCAGTTTCTGGTCCTACGAGCAAGAGTTGTTTTCTGGAAAGGAGAGTCACTATTGCGCTCCCATTGCCATACACAGTGCAAATAGCACTCGCGTCTGTTCCCAGCATGTACAGTGTACTGGACTGAAGAGAAGCTACTGTTCTTGTCAGTTTCCTAAGCAGAGTTGACCTAGATATGTCCCGTGTGTGTAGGAAGCACAATTCTTTTGTTCTGAGCAAGCTCACTGTTCTGGCCCTATAGGAAACACCCTAGATTAGAAGAGTGGTCTTTTCTCAAAAGCAGAGTGTGTTTCTCGTAAGGCGAGCTAGTGTTTGTTTCCCAGTCAGAAATGGAGTTTAATCACATGCAGTTTCTGGTCCTACGAGCAAGAGTTGTTTTCTGGTAAGGAGAGTCACTATTGGGCTCCCATTGCCATATACTGTGCAAATAGCACTCGTGTCTGTTCCCAGCAAGTACAATGTACTGGACTGAAGAGAAGCTACTGTTCTTGTCAGTTTCCTAAGCAGAGTTGAATTAGATATGGCCCGTGTGTGTAGGAAGCACAGTTCTTTTGTTCTCAGCAAGCTCACTGTTCTGGCCCTATAGGAAACACAGTAGAGTAGATGTTTGCTCTTTTCTCAAAAGCAGAGTTTGTTTCTCGTAAGGCGAGCTAGCGTTTGTTTCCCAGTCAGAAATGGAGTTGAATCACATGCAGTTTCTGGTCTACGAGCAAGAGTTGTTTTCTGGTAAGGAGAGTCACTATTGCGCTCCCATTGCCATACACAGTGCAAATAGCACTCGCGTCTGTTCCCAGCATGCACAGTGTACTGGACTGAAGAGAAGCTACTGTTCTTGTCAGTTTCCTAAGCAGAGTTGAACTAGATATAGGCCGTGTGTGTAGGAAGCACAGTTCTTTTGTTCTGAGCAAGCTCATTGTTCCGGCACTATAGGAAACACAGTAGAGTAGAAGAGTGGTCTTTTCTCAAAAGCAGAGTGTGTTTCTTCTAAGGCGAGCTAGCATTGTTTCCCAGTCAGAAATGGAGTTGAAACACATGCAGTTTTTGGTCCTACAAGCAAGAGTTGTTTTCTGGTAAGGAGAGTCACTATTGCACTCCCATTGCCATACACAGTGCAAATAGCACTTGCGTCTGTTCCCAGCAAGTACAGTGTACTGGACTGAAGAGAAGCTACTGTTCTTGTCAGTTTCCTAAGCAGAGTTGAATTAGATATGGCCCGTGTGTGTAGGAAACACAGTTCTTTTGTTCTGAGCAAGCTCACTGTTCTGGCCCTAGAGGAAACACAGTAGAGTAGAAGAGTGGTCTTTTCTCAAAAGCAGAGTGTGTTTCTCGTAAGGCGAGCTAGTGTTTGGTTCCTAGTCAGAAATGGAGTTGAATCACATGCAGTTTCTGGTTTACGAGCAAGAGTTGTTTTCTGGTAAGGAGAGTCACTATTGCGCTCCCTTTGCCATACACAGTGCAAATAGCACTAGCGTCTGTTCCCAGTATGCACAGTGTACTGGACTGAAGAGAAGCTACTGTTCTTGTCAGTTTCCTAAGCAGAGTTGAACTAGATATGGCCCGTGTGTGTAAGATGCACAGTTCTTTTGTTCTGAGCAAGCTCACTGTTCTGGCCCTGTAGGAAACACAGTGTAGTAGAAGAGTGGTCTTTTCTCAAAAGCAGAGTGTGTTTCTTCTAAGGTGAGCTATCGTTTGTTTCCCAGTCAGAAGTGGAGTTGAATCACATGCAGTTTTTGGTCCTACGAGCAAGAGTTGTTTTCTGGTAAGGAGAGTCACTATTGCACTCCCATTGCCTTACACAGTGCAAATAGCACTCGCGTCTGTTCCCAGCAATTACAGTGTACTGGACTGAAGAGAAGCTACTGTTCTTGTCAGTTTCCTAAGCAGAGTTGAACTAGATGTGGCCCGTTTGTGTAGGAAGCACAGTTCTTTTGTTTTGAGCAAGCTCACTCTTCTGGCCCTATAGGAAACACAGTAGAGTAGAAGAGTGGTCTTTACTCAAAAGCAGAGTGTGTTTCTCGTAGGGCGAGCTAGTGTTTGTTTCCCAGTCAGAAATGGAGTTGAATCACATGCAGTTTCTGGTCCTACAAGCAAGAGTTGTTTTCTGGTAAGGAGAGTCACTATTGCGCTCCCATTGCCATACACAGTGCAAATAGCACTCGATTTTTTTCCCAGCAAGTACAAAGTACTGGACTGAAGAGAAGCTACTGTTCTTGTCAGTTTCCTAAGCAGAGTTGAGTTAGATATGGCCCGTGTGTGTAGGAAGCACATTTCTTTTGTTCTGAGCAAGCTCACTCTTCTGGCACTATAGGAAACACAGTAGAATAGAAGAGTGGTCTTTTCTCAAAAGCAGAGTGTGTTTCTTCTAAGGCAAGCTAGTGTTTATTTCGCAATCAGAAATGGAGTTGAATCACATGCAGTTTTTGGTCCTACGAGCAAGAGTTGTATTCTGGTAAGGAGAGTCACTATTGCGCTCCCATTGCCATACACAGTGCAAATAGCACTCGCGCCTGTTCCCAGCAAGTACAGTATACTGGACTGAAGAGAAGCTACTGTTCTTGTCAGTTTCCTAAGCAGAGTTGAACTAGATTGGCCCGTGCGTAGGAAGCACAGTTCTTTTGTTCTGAGCAAGCTCACTGTTCTGGCCCTCTAGGAAACACAGTAGAGTAGAAGAGTGGTCTTTTCTCAAAAGCAGAGTGTGTTTCACGTAAGGCGAGCTAGTGTTTGTTTCCCAGTCAGAAATGGATTTGAATCACGTGCAGTTTCTGGTCCTACGAGCAAGAGTTGTTTTCTGGTAAGGAGAGTCACTATTGCGCTCCCATTGCACACAATGCAAATAGCACTAGTGTCTGTTCCCAGCATGTACAGTGTACTGGACTGAAGAGAAGCTACTGTTCTTGTCAGTTTCCTAAGCAGAGATGAACTAGATATGTCCCGTGTGTGTAGGAAGCTCAGTTCTTTTGTTCTGAGCAAGCTCACTGTTCGGGCCTTATAGGAAACACAGTAGAGTAGAAGAGTGTTCTTTTCTCAAAAGCAGAGTGTGTTTTTCGTAAGGCGAGCTAGTGTTTGTTTCCCAGTCAGAAATGGAGTTGAATCACATGCAGTTTCTGGTCCTACGAGCAAGAGTTGTTTTCTGGAAAGGAGAGTCACTATTGCGCTCCCATTGCCATACACAGTGCAAATAGCACTCGCGTCTGTTCCCAGCATGTACAGTGTACTGGACTGAAGAGAAGCTACTGTTCTTGTCAGTTTCCTAAGCAGAGTTGACCTAGATATGTCCCGTGTGTGTAGGAAGCACAATTCTTTTGTTCTGAGCAAGCTCACTGTTCTGGCCCTATAGGAAACACCCTAGATTAGAAGAGTGGTCTTTTCTCAAAAGCAGAGTGTGTTTCTCGTAAGGCGAGCTAGTGTTTGTTTCCCAGTCAGAAATGGAGTTTAATCACATGCAGTTTCTGGTCCTACGAGCAAGAGTTGTTTTCTGGTAAGGAGAGTCACTATTGGGCTCCCATTGCCATATACTGTGCAAATAGCACTCGTGTCTGTTCCCAGCAAGTACAACGTACTGGACTGAAGAGAAGCTACTGTTCTTGTCAGTTTCCTAAGCAGAGTTGAATTAGATATGGCCCGTGTGTGTAGGAAGCACAGTTCTTTTGTTCTCAGCAAGCTCACTGTTCTGGCCCTATAGGAAACACAGTAGAGTAGATGTTTGCTCTTTTCTCAAAAGCAGAGTTTGTTTCTCGTAAGGCGAGCTAGCGTTTGTTTCCCAGTCAGAAATGGAGTTGAATCACATGCAGTTTCTGGTCTACGAGCAAGAGTTGTTTTCTGGTAAGGAGAGTCACTATTGCGCTCCCATTGCCATACACAGTGCAAATAGCACTCGCGTCTGTTCCCAGCATGCACAGTGTACTGGACTGAAGAGAAGCTACTGTTCTTGTCAGTTTCCTAAGCAGAGTTGAACTAGATATAGGCCGTGTGTGTAGGAAGCACAGTTCTTTTGTTCTGAGCAAGCTCATTGTTCCGGCACTATAGGAAACACAGTAGAGTAGAAGAGTGGTCTTTTCTCAAAAGCAGAGTGTGTTTCTTCTAAGGCGAGCTAGCATTGTTTCCCAGTCAGAAATGGAGTTGAAACACATGCAGTTTTTGGTCCTACAAGCAAGAGTTGTTTTCTGGTAAGGAGAGTCACTATTGCACTCCCATTGCCATACACAGTGCAAATAGCACTTGCGTCTGTTCCCAGCAAGTACAGTGTACTGGACTGAAGAGAAGCTACTGTTCTTGTCAGTTTCCTAAGCAGAGTTGAATTAGATATGGCCCGTGTGTGTAGGAAACACAGTTCTTTTGTTCTGAGCAAGCTCACTGTTCTGGCCCTAGAGGAAACACAGTAGAGTAGAAGAGTGGTCTTTTCTCAAAAGCAGAGTGTGTTTCTCGTAAGGCGAGCTAGTGTTTGGTTCCTAGTCAGAAATGGAGTTGAATCACATGCAGTTTCTGGTTTACGAGCAAGAGTTGTTTTCTGGTAAGGAGAGTCAATATTGCGCTCCCTTTGCCATACACAGTGCAAATAGCACTAGCGTCTGTTCCCAGTATGCACAGTGTACTGGACTGAAGAGAAGCTACTGTTCTTGTCAGTTTCCTAAGCAGAGTTGAACTAGATATGGCCCGTGTGTGTAAGAAGCACAGTTCTTTTGTTCTGAGCAAGCTCACTGTTCTGGCCCTGTAGGAAACACAGTGTAGTAGAAGAGTGGTCTTTTCTCAAAAGCAGAGTGTGTTTCTTCTAAGGTGAGCTATCGTTTGTTTCCCAGTCAGAAGTGGAGTTGAATCACATGCAGTTTTTGGTCCTACGAGCAAGAGTTGTTTTCTGGTAAGGAGAGTCACTATTGCACTCCCATTGCCTTACACAGTGCAAATAGCACTCGCGTCTGTTCCCAGCAATTACAGTGTACTGGACTGAAGAGAAGCTACTGTTCTTGTCAGTTTCCTAAGCAGAGTTGAACTAGATGTGGCCCGTTTGTGTAGGAAGCACAGTTCTTTTGTTTTGAGCAAGCTCACTCTTCTGGCCCTATAGGAAACACAGTAGAGTAGAAGAGTGGTCTTTACTCAAAAGCAGAGTGTGTTTCTCGTAGGGCGAGCTAGTGTTTGTTTCCCAGTCAGAAATGGAGTTGAATCACATGCAGTTTCTGGTCCTACAAGCAAGAGTTGTTTTCTGGTAAGGAGAGTCACTATTGCGCTCCCATTGCCATACACAGTGCAAATAGCACTCGATTTTTTTCCCAGCAAGTACAAAGTACTGGACTGAAGAGAAGCTACTGTTCTTGTCAGTTTCCTAAGCAGAGTTGAGTTAGATATGGCCCGTGTGTGTAGGAAGCACATTTCTTTTGTTCTGAGCAAGCTCACTCTTCTGGCACTATAGGAAACACAGTAGAATAGAAGAGTGGTCTTTTCTCAAAAGCAGAGTGTGTTTCTTCTAAGGCAAGCTAGTGTTTATTTCGCAATCAGAAATGGAGTTGAATCACATGCAGTTTTTGGTCCTACGAGCAAGAGTTGTTTTCTGGTAAGGAGAGTCACTATTGCGCTCCCATTGCCATACACAGTGCAAATAGCACTCGCGCCTGTTCCCAGCAAGTACAGTATACTGGACTGAAGAGAAGCTACTGTTCTTGTCAGTTTCCTAAGCAGAGTTGAACTAGATTGGCCCGTGTGTAGGAAGCACAGTTCTTTTGTTCTGAGCAAGCTCACTGTTCTGGCCCTCTAGGAAACACAGTAGAGTAGAAGAGTGGTCTTTTCTCAAAAGCAGAGTGTGTTTCACGTAAGGCGAGCTAGTGTTTGTTTCCCAGTCAGAAATGGATTTGAATCACGTGCAGTTTCTGGTCCTACGAGCAAGAGTTGTTTTCTGGTAAGGAGAGTCACTATTGCGCTCCCATTGCACACAATGCAAATAGCACTAGTGTCTGTTCCCAGCATGTACAGTGTACTGGACTGAAGAGAAGCTACTGTTCTTGTCAGTTTCCTAAGCAGAGATGAACTAGATATGTCCCGTGTGTGTAGGAAGCTCAGTTCTTTTGTTCTGAGCAAGCTCACTGTTCGGGCCTTATAGGAAACACAGTAGAGTAGAAGAGTGGTCTTTTCTCAAAAGCAGAGTGTGTTTCTTCTAAGGTGAGCTAGCGTTTGTTTCCCAGTCAGAAATGGTGTTGAATCACATGAAGTTTCTGGTCCTACGAGCAAGAATTGTTTTCTGGCAAGAAGAGTCACTATTGTGCTCCCATTGCCATACACAGTGCAAATAGCACTCGCGTCTGTTCCCAGCAAGTACAGTGTACTGGACTGAAGAGAAGCTACTGTTCTTGTCAGTTTCCTAAGCAGAGTTGAACTAGATATGGCCCGTGTGTGTAGGAAGCACAGTTCTTTTGTTCTGAGCAAGCTCACTGTTCTGGCCCTATAGGAAACACAGTAGAGTAGAAGAGTGGTCTTTTCTCAAAAGCAGAGTGTGTATCTTCTAAGGCGAGCTAGTGTTTGTTTCCCAGTCAGAAATGGAGTTGAATCACATGCAGTTTCTGGTCCTATGAGCAAGAGTTGTTTTCTGGTAAGGAGAGTCACTTTTGCGCTCCCATTGCCATACACAGTGCAAATAGCACTCGCGTCTGTTCCCAGCATGTACAGTGTACTGGACTGAAGAGAAGCTACTGTTCTTGTCAGTTTCTAAGCAGAGTTGAACTAGATATGGCCTGTGTGTGTAGGAAGCACAGTTCTTTTGTTCTGAGCAAGCTCACTTTTCTGGCGCTATAGGAAACACAGTAGAGTAGAAGAGTGGTCTTTTCTCAAAAGCAGAGTGTGTTTCTTCTAAGGCGAGCTAGTGTTTGTTTCTCAGTCAGAAATGGAGTTGAATCACATGCAGTTTCTGGTCCTAGGAGCAAGAGTTGTTTTCTGGTAAGGAGAGTCACTATTGCGCTCCCATTGCCATACACAGTGCAAATAGCACTCGCGTCTGTTCCCAGCAAGTACAGTGTACTGTACTGAAGAGAAGCTACTGTTCTTGTCAGTTTTTTAAGCAGAGTTGAATTAGATATGGCCCGTGTGTGTAGGAAGCACAGTTCTTTTGTTCTGAGCAAGCTCACTCTTCTGGCCCTATAGGAATCACCCTAGATTAGAAGAGTGGTCTTTTCTCAAAAGCAGAGTGTGTTTCTCGTAAGGCGAGCTAGTGTTTGTTTCCCAGTCAGAAATGGAGTTGAATCACATGCAGTTTCTGGTCCTACGATCAAGAGTTGTTTTCCTGTAAGGAGAGTCACTATTGCGCTCCCATTGCACACAATGCAAATAGCACTTGTGTCTGTTCCCAGCATGTACAGTGTACTGGACTGAAGAGAAGCTACTGTTCTTGTCAGTTTCCTAAGCAGAGATGAACTAGATATGTCCCGTGTGTGTAGGAAGCACAGTTCTTTTGTTTGAGCAAGCTCACTGTTTTGGCCCTATAGGAAACACAGTAGAGTAGAAGAGTGGTCTTTTCTCAAAAGCAGAGTGTGTTTCTTCTAAGGCGAGCTACTGTTTGTTTCCCAGTCAGAAATGGAGTTGAATCACATGCAGTTTCTCGTCCTACGAGCAAGAGTTGTTTTCTGGTAAGGAGAGTCACTATTGCACTCCCATTGCCATACACAGTGCAAATAGCACTCGCCTGTGTTGCCAACAAGAACAGTGTACTGCACTGAAGAGAAGCTATTGTTCTTGTCAGTTTTTTAAGCAGAGTTGTATTAGATATGGCCCGTGTGTAGGAAGCACAGTTCTTTTGTTCTGAGCAAGCTCACTCTTCTGGCCCTATAGGAAACACAGTAGAGTAGAGAGTGGTCTTTTCTCAAAAGCAGAGTGTGTTTCTTCTAAGGCGAGCTAGTGTTTGTTTCCCAGTCAGAAATGGAGTTTAATCACATGCAGTTTTTTGTCCTACGAGCAAGAGTTGTTTTCTGGTAAGGAGCGTCTCTATTGCGCTCCCATTGCCATACACAGTGCAAATAGCACTCGCGTCTGTTCCCAGGAATTACAGTGTACTGGACTGAAGAGAAGCTACTGTTCTTGTTAGTTTCCTAAGTAGAGTTGAATTAGATATGGCCCGTGTGTGTAGGATGCACAGTTCTTTTGTTCTGAGCAAGCTCACTGTTCTGGCCCTATAGGAAACACAGTAGAGTAGAAGAGTGCGCTTTTCTCAAAAGCAGAGTGTGTTTCTTCTAAGGTGAGCTAGTGTTTCTTTCCTAGTCAGAAATGGAGTTGAATCACATGCAGTTTTTGGTCGTACAAGCAAGAGTTGTTTTCTGGTAAGGAGAGTCACTATTGCGCTCCCATTGCCATACACAGTGCAAATAGCACTCGCGTCTGTTCCCAGCAAGTACAGTGTACTGGACTGAAGAGAAGCTACTGTTCTTGTCAGTTTCCTAAGCAGAGTTGAACTACATATGGCCCGTGTGTGTAGGAAGCACAGTTCTTTTGTTCTGAGCAAGCTCACTCTTCTGGCCCTATAGGAAAAACAGTAGAGTAGAAGAGTGGTCTTTTCTCAAAAGCAGAGTGTGTTTCTCGTAAGTTGAGCTAGTGTTTGTTTCCCAGTCAGAAATGGAGTTGAATGACATGCAGTTTCTGGTCCTACGAGCAAGAGTAGTTTTCTGGTAAGGAGAGTCACTATTGCGCTCCCATTGCCATACACAGTGCAAATAGCACTCGCGTCTGTTCCCAGCATGTACAGTGTACTGGACTGAAGAGAAGCTACTGTTCTTGTCAGTTTCCTAAGCAGAGTTGAACTAGATATGGCCCGTGTGTGTAGGAAGCACAGTTCTTTTGTTCTGAGCAAGCTCACTGTTCTGGCGCTATAGGAAACACAGTAGAGTAGAAGAGTGGTCTTTTCTCAAAAGCAGAGTGTGTTTCTTCTAAGGCGAGATAGTGTTTGCTTCCCAGTCAGAAATGGAGTTGAATCACATGCAGTTTCTGGACCTACAAGCAAGAGTTGTTTTCTGGTAAGGAGAGTCACTATTGCGCTCCCATTGCCATACACAGTGCAAATAGCACTCGTGTCTGTTCCCAGCATGTACAGTGTACTGGACTGAAGAGAAGCTACTGTTCTTGTCAGTTTCCTAAGCAGAGTTGAACAAGATATGGCCCGTGTGTGTATGAAGCACGGTTCTTTTGTTCTGAGCAAGCTCACTGTTCTGGCCCTATAGGAAACACAGTAGAGTAGAAGAGTGGTCTTTTTTCAAAAGCAGAGTGTGTTTCTTCTAAGGCGAGCTAGTGTTTGTTTCCCAGTCAGAAATGGAGTTGAATCACATGCAGTTTCTGGTCCTACGATCAAAAGTTTTTTTCTGGTAAGGAGAGTCACTATTGCGCTCCCATTGCCATACACAATGCAAATAGCACTCGCGTCAGTTCTCAGCAATTACAGTGTACTGGACTGAAGAGACGCTACTGTTCTTGTCAGTTTCCTAAGCAGAGTTGAACTAGATATGGCCAGTGTGTGTAGGAAGCACAGTTCTTTTGTTCTGAGCAAGCTCACTGTTCCGGCACTATAGGAAACACAGTAGAGTAGAAGAGTGGTCTTTTCTCAAAAGCAGAGTGTGTATCTTCTAAGGCGAGCTAGCATTTGTTTCACAGTCAGAAATGGAGTTGAATCACATGCAGTTTTTGTTCCTACAAGCAAGAGTTGTTTTCTGGTAAGGAGAGTCACTATTGCACTCCCATTGCCATACACAGTGCAAATAGCACTTTCGTCTTTTCCCAGAAAGTACAGTGTACTGGACTGAAGAGAAGCTACTGTTCTTGTCAGTTTTCTAAGTAGAGTTGAACTAGATATGTCCCGTGTGTGTAGGAAGCACAGTTCTTTTGTTCTGAGCAAGCTCACTCTTCTGGCCCTATAGGAAACACAGTAGAGTAGAAGAGTGTTCTTTTCTCAAAAGCAGAGTGTGTTTTTCGTAAGGCGAGCTAGTGTTTGTTTCCCAGTCAGAAATGGAGTTGAATCACATGCAGTTTCTGGTCCTACGAGCAAGAGTTGTTTTCTGGAAAGGAGAGTCACTATTGCGCTCCCATTGCCATACACAGTGCAAATAGCACTCGCGTCTGTTCCCAGCATGTACAGTGTACTGGACTGAAGAGAAGCTACTGTTCTTGTCAGTTTCCTAAGCAGAGTTGACCTAGATATGTCCCGTGTGTGTAGGAAGCACAATTCTTTTGTTCTGAGCAAGCTCACTGTTCTGGCCCTATAGGAAACACCCTAGATTAGAAGAGTGGTCTTTTCTCAAAAGCAGAGTGTGTTTCTCGTAAGGCGAGCTAGTGTTTGTTTCCCAGTCAGAAATGGAGTTTAATCACATGCAGTTTCTGGTCCTACGAGCAAGAGTTGTTTTCTGGTAAGGAGAGTCACTATTGGGCTCCCATTGCCATATACTGTGCAAATAGCACTCGTGTCTGTTCCCAGCAAGTACAATGTACTGGACTGAAGAGAAGCTACTGTTCTTGTCAGTTTCCTAAGCAGAGTTGAATTAGATATGGCCCGTGTGTGTAGGAAGCACAGTTCTTTTGTTCTCAGCAAGCTCACTGTTCTGGCCCTATAGGAAACACAGTAGAGTAGATGTTTGCTCTTTTCTCAAAAGCAGAGTTTGTTTCTCGTAAGGCGAGCTAGCGTTTGTTTCCCAGTCAGAAATGGAGTTGAATCACATGCAGTTTCTGGTCTACGAGCAAGAGTTGTTTTCTGGTAAGGAGAGTCACTATTGCGCTCCCATTGCCATACACAGTGCAAATAGCACTCGCGTCTGTTCCCAGCATGCACAGTGTACTGGACTGAAGAGAAGCTACTGTTCTTGTCAGTTTCCTAAGCAGAGTTGAACTAGATATAGGCCGTGTGTGTAGGAAGCACAGTTCTTTTGTTCTGAGCAAGCTCATTGTTCCGGCACTATAGGAAACACAGTAGAGTAGAAGAGTGGTCTTTTCTCAAAAGCAGAGTGTGTTTCTTCTAAGGCGAGCTAGCATTGTTTCCCAGTCAGAAATGGAGTTGAAACACATGCAGTTTTTGGTCCTACAAGCAAGAGTTGTTTTCTGGTAAGGAGAGTCACTATTGCACTCCCATTGCCATACACAGTGCAAATAGCACTTGCGTCTGTTCCCAGCAAGTACAGTGTACTGGACTGAAGAGAAGCTACTGTTCTTGTCAGTTTCCTAAGCAGAGTTGAATTAGATATGGCCCGTGTGTGTAGGAAACACAGTTCTTTTGTTCTGAGCAAGCTCACTGTTCTGGCCCTAGAGGAAACACAGTAGAGTAGAAGAGTGGTCTTTTCTCAAAAGCAGAGTGTGTTTCTCGTAAGGCGAGCTAGTGTTTGGTTCCTAGTCAGAAATGGAGTTGAATCACATGCAGTTTCTGGTTTACGAGCAAGAGTTGTTTTCTGGTAAGGAGAGTCAATATTGCGCTCCCTTTGCCATACACAGTGCAAATAGAACTAGCGTCTGTTCCCAGTATGCACAGTGTACTGGACTGAAGAGAAGCTACTGTTCTTGTCAGTTTCCTAAGCAGAGTTGAACTAGATATGGCCCGTGTGTGTAAGAAGCACAGTTCTTTTGTTCTGAGCAAGCTCACTGTTCTGGCCCTGTAGGAAACACAGTGTAGTAGAAGAGTGGTCTTTTCTCAAAAGCAGAGTGTGTTTCTTCTAAGGTGAGCTATCGTTTGTTTCCCAGTCAGAAGTGGAGTTGAATCACATGCAGTTTTTGGTCCTACGAGCAAGAGTTGTTTTCTGGTAAGGAGAGTCACTATTGCACTCCCATTGCCTTACACAGTGCAAATAGCACTCGCGTCTGTTCCCAGCAATTACAGTGTACTGGACTGAAGAGAAGCTACTGTTCTTGTCAGTTTCCTAAGCAGAGTTGAACTAGATGTGGCCCGTTTGTGTAGGAAGCACAGTTCTTTTGTTTTGAGCAAGCTCACTCTTCTGGCCCTATAGGAAACACAGTAGAGTAGAAGAGTGGTCTTTACTCAAAAGCAGAGTGTGTTTCTCGTAGGGCGAGCTAGTGTTTGTTTCCCAGTCAGAAATGGAGTTGAATCACATGCAGTTTCTGGTCCTACAAGCAAGAGTTGTTTTCTGGTAAGGAGAGTCACTATTGCGCTCCCATTGCCATACACAGTGCAAATAGCACTCGATTTTTTTCCCAGCAAGTACAAAGTACTGGACTGAAGAGAAGCTACTGTTCTTGTCAGTTTCCTAAGCAGAGTTGAGTTAGATATGGCCCGTGTGTGTAGGAAGCACATTTCTTTTGTTCTGAGCAAGCTCACTCTTCTGGCA
>NW_026737128.1:0-49653 GCF_949786415.1 Peromyscus eremicus | reverse complement strand
TAGCTCCTCTTCAGTCCAATACACTGTACTTCCTGGGAACAGAAGCGAGTGCTATTTGCACTGTGTATGACAATTTGAGCACAATAGTGACTCGTCTTACAAGAAAACAACTCTTGCTCGTAGGACCAAAAACTGCATGTGACTCAACTCCATTTAGGACTGGGAAACAAACGCTAGCTCGCCTTACAAGAAACACACTCTGCTTTAGAGAAAAGAGCACTTTTCTACTCTACTGTGTTTCCTATAGGGCCAGAACAGTGAGCTTGCTCAGAACAAAAGAACTGTGCTTCCTACACACACCGACCATATCTAGTTCAACTCTGCTTAGGAAACTGACAAGAACAGTAGCTCCTCTTCAGTCCAATACACTGTACTTGCTGAAAACAGACGCGAGTGCTATTTGTCCTGTGTATGGCAATGGCAGCACAATAGTGACTATTCTTACCATAATACAACTCTTGCTTGTAGGACCAGAAACTGCATGTGATTCAACTCCATTTAGGACTGGGAAACAAACGCTAGCTCGCCTTACAAGAAACGCACTCTGCTTTTGAGAAAAGAGCACTCTTCTACTCTACTGTGTTTCCTATGGGGTCCAAACAGTGAGCTTGCTCAGAACAAAAGAACTGTGCTTCCTACACACACGGACTATATCTAGTTCAACTCTGCTGAGGAAACTGACAAGAACAGTTGCTCCTAATCAGTCCAATACACTGTACTTGAAGGGAACAGACACGAGTACTATTTGCACTGTGTATGGCATTTGGAGCGCAAGAATTACTCTTCTTACCAGAAAACAACTCTTGCTCGTAGGACCAAAAACTGCATGTGACTCAACTCCATTTAGGACTGGGAAACAAACGCAAGCTCACCTTACAAGAAAAACACTCTGCTTTAGAGAAAAGAGCACTCTTCTACTCTACTGTGTTTCCTATGGGGTTTAAACTGTGAGGTTGCTCAGAACAAAAGAACTGTGCTTCCTACACACACGGGCCATATCTCGTTCAACTCTGCTTAGGAAACTGACAAGAACAGTAGCTCCTCTTCAGTCCAATACACTGTACTTGCTGGGAACAGACGCGACTGCTATTTGCACTGTGTATGGCAATGGGAGCGCAATAGTGACTTCCTTACCAGAAAACTACTCTTGCTCGTAGGACCAGAAACTGCATGTGATTCAATTCCATTTAGGACTGGGAAACAAATGCTAGCTCGCTTTACAAGAAACACACTCTGCTTTTGACAAAAGAGCACTCCTCTACTCTACTGTGTTTCCTATAGGGCCTGAACAGTGAGCTTGCAGAGAACAAAAGAACTGTGGTTCCTACACACACGGACCATATCTAGTTCAACTCTGCTTAGGAACCTGACAAGAACAGTAGCTCCTCTTCAGTCCAATACACTGTACTTCCTGGGAACAGAAGCGAGTGCTATTTGCACTGTGTATGGCAATTTGAGCACAATAGTGACTCGTCTTACAAGAAAACAACTCTTGCTCGTAAGACCAAAAACTGCATGTGACTCAACTCCATTTAGGACTGGGAAACAAACGCTAGCTCGCCTTACAAGAAACACACTCTGCTTTAGAGAAAAGAGCACTTTTCTACTCTACTGTGTTTCCTATAGGGCCAGAACAGTGAGCTTGCAGAGAACAAAAGAACTGTGCTTCCTACACACACGGACCATATCTAGTTCAACTCTGCTTAGGAAACTGACAAGAACAGTAGCTCCTCTTCATTCCAATACACTGTACTTGCTGGGAACAGACGCCAGTGCTATTTGCACTGTGTAAGGCAATTGGAGCACAATAGTGACTTCCTTACCAGAAAACAACTCTTGCTCGTAGGACCAGAAACTGCATGTGATTCAACTCCATTTAGGACTGGGAAACAAACGCTAGCTCGCCTTACAAGAAACACACTCTGCTTTTGAGAAAAGAGCACTCTTCTACTCTACTGTGTTTCCTATGGGGTCCAAAGAGTGAGCTTGCTCAGAACCAAAGAACTGTGCTTCCTACACACACGGACCATATCTTGTTCAACTCTGCTGAGGAAACTGACAAGAACATTTGCTCCTAATCAGTCCAATACACTGTACTTGAAGGGAACAGACGCGAGTACTATTTGCACTGTGTATTGCATTTGGAGCA
Source organism: Peromyscus eremicus (assembly GCF_949786415.1). Taxonomy (NCBI): domain Eukaryota; kingdom Metazoa; phylum Chordata; class Mammalia; order Rodentia; family Cricetidae; genus Peromyscus; species Peromyscus eremicus. Next base: position 47,504 of record NW_026737128.1, on the reverse strand, counting down.
CAAGAGTTACTCTTCTTACCAGAAAACAACTCTTGCTCGTAGGACCAAAAACTGCATGTGACTCAACTCCGTTTAGGATTGGGAAACAAACGCGAGCTCACCTTACAAGAAAAACACTCTGCTTTAGAGAAAAGAGCACTCTTCTACTCTACTGTGTTTCCTATGGGGTCCAAACAGTGAGCTTGCTCAGAACAAAAGAACTGTGCTTCCTACACACACGGACCATATCTAGTTCAACTCTGCTTAAGAAACTGACAATAACAGTAGCTCCTCTTCAGTCCAATCCACTGTACTTGCTGGGAACAGACGCGAGTGCTATTTGCACTGTGTATGGCAATTGGAGCGCAATAGTGACTCTTCTTACCAGAAAACAACTCTTGCTCGTAGGACCAAAAACTGCTTGTGATTCAACTCCATTTAAGACTGGGAAACAAACGCTAGCTCGCCTTACAATAAACGCACTCTGCTTTTGAGAAAAGAGCACTCTTCTCCTCTACTGTGTTTCCTATGGGGTCCGAACAGTGAGCTTGCTCTGAACAAAACAACTGTGCTTCCTACACACACGGACCATATCTAGTAAAACTCTGCTTAGGAACCTGACAAGAACAGTAGCTCCTCTTCAGTCCAATACACTGTACTTCCTGGGAACAGAAGCGAGTGCTATTTGCACTGTGTATGGCAATTTGAGCACAATAGTGACTCGTCTTACAAGAAAACAACTCTTGCTCGTAGGACCAAAAACTGCATGTGACTCAACTCCATTTAGGACTGGGAAACAAACGCTGGCTCGCCTTACAAGAAACACACTCTGCTTTAGAGAAAAGAGCACTTTTCTACTCTACTGTGTTTCCTATAGGGCCAGAACAGTGAGCTTGCTCAGAACAAAAGAACTGTGCTTCCTACACACACCGACCATATCTAGTTCAACTCTGCTTAGGAAACTGACAAGAACAGTAGCTCCTCTTCAGTCCAATACACTGTACTTGCTGAAAACAGACGCGAGTGCTATTTGTCCTGTGTATGGCAATGGCAGCACAATAGTGACTATTCTTACCATAATACAACTCTTGCTTGTAGGACCAGAAACTGCATGTGATTCAACTCCATTTAGGACTGGGAAACAAACGCTAGCTCGCCTTACAAGAAACACACTCTGCTTTTGAGAAAAGAGCACTCTTCTACTCTACTGTGTTTCCTATGGGGTCCAAACAGTGAGCTTGCTCAGAACAAAAGAACTGTGCTTCCTACACACACGGACCATATCTAGTTCAACTCTGCTGAGGAAACTGACAAGAACAGTTGCTTCTAATCAGTCCAATACACTGTACTTGAAGGGAACAGACACGAGTACTATTTGCACTGTGTATGGCATTTGGAGCGCATGAGTTACTCTTCTTACCAGAAAACAACTCTTGCTCGTAGGACCAAAAACTGCATGTGACTCAACTCCATTTAGGACTGGGAAACAAACGCGAGCTCACCTTACAAGAAAAACACTCTGCTTTAGAGAAAAGAGCACTCTTCTACTCTACTGTGTTTCCTATGGGGTCCAAACTGTGAGGTTGCTCAGAACAAAAGAACTGTGCTTCCTACACACACGGGCCATATCTCGTTCAACTCTGCTTAGGAAACTGACAAGAACAGTAGCTCCTCTTCAGTCCAATACACTGTACTTGCTGGGAACAGACGCGACTGCTATTTGCACTGTGTATGGCAATGGGAGCGCAATAGTGACTTCCTTACCAGAAAACTACTCTTGCTCGTAGGACCAGAAACTGCATGTGATTCAATTCCATTTAGGACTGGGAAACAAATGCTAGCTCGCTTTACAAGAAACACACTCTGCTTTTGAGAAAAGAGCACTCTTCTACTCTACTGTGTTTCCTATAGGGCCAGAACAGTGAGCTTGCAGAGAACAAAAGAACTGTGCTTCCTACACACACGGACCATATCTAGTTCAACTCTGCTTAGGAAACTGACAAGAACAGTAGCTCCTCTTCAGTCCAATACACTGTATTTGCTGGGAACAGCCGCCAGTGCTATTTGTACTGTGTAAGGCAATTGGAGCACAATAGTGACTTCCTTACCAGAAAACAACTCTTGCTCGTAGGACCAGAAACTGCATGTGATTCAACTCCATTTAGGACTGGGAAACAAACCCTAGCTCGCCTTACAAGAAACACACTCTGCTTTTGAGAAAAGAGCACTCTTCTACTCTACTGTGCTTCCTATGGGGTCCAAAGAGTGAGCTTGCTCAGAACCAAAGAACTGTGCTTCCTACACACACGGACCATATCTTGTTCAACTCTGCTGAGGAAACTGACAAGAACATTTGCTCCTAATCAGTCCAATACACTGTACTTGAAGGGAACAGACGCGAGTACTATTTGCACTGTGTATGGCATTTGGAGCGCAAGAGTTACTCTTCTTACCAGAAAACAACTCTTGCTCGTAGGACCAAAAACTGCATGTGACTCAACTCCATTTAGGATTGGGAAACAAACGCGAGCTCACCTTACAAGAAAAACACTCTGCTTTAGAGAAAAGAGCACTCTTCTACTCTACTGTGTTTCCTATGGGGTCCAAACAGTGAGCTTGCTCAGAACAAAAGAACTGTGCTTCTTACACACACGGGCCATATCTCGTTCAACTCTCCTTAGGAAACTGACAAGAAAAGTAGCTCCTCTTCAGTCCAATACACTGTACTTGCTGGGAACAGACGCGAGTGCTATTTGCACTGTGTATGGCAATGGGAGCGCAATAGTGACTTCCTTACCAGAAAACAACTCTTGCTCGTAGGACCAGAAACTGCATGTGACTCAACTCCATTCAGGACTGGGAAACAAATGCGAGCTCGCCTTACAAGAAACACGCTCTGCTTTAGAGAAAAGAGCACTCTTCTACTCTACTGTGTTTCCTATAGGGCCAGAAAAGTGAACTTGCTCAGAACATAAGAACTGTGCCACCTACACACACGGGCCATACCTAGTTCAACTCTGCTTAAAAAACTGACAAGAACAGTAGCTCCTCTTCAGTCCGATACACTGTACTTGCTGGGAACACACGCATGGGCTATTTGCCCTGTGCATGAAAATGGGAGCGCAATAGTAACTCTTCTTACCAGAAAACAACTCTTGCTCTTAGGACCAGAAACTGCATGTGATTCAACTCCATTTAGGACTGGGAAACAAACGCTAGCTCATCTTACAAGAAACACACTCTGCTTTTGAGAAAAGAGCACTCTTCTACTCTACTGTGTTTCCTATAGGGCCAGAACAGTGAGCTTGCTGAGAACAAAAGAACTGTGCTTCCTACACACACGGACCATATCTAGTTCAACTCTGCTTAGGAAACTGACAAGAACAGTAGCTCCTATTCTGTCTAATACACTGTACTTGCTTCGAACAGACGCGCGTGCTATTTGCACTGTGTATGGCAATTGGAGCGCAATAGTGACTCTTCTTACCAGAAAACAACTCTTGCTTGTAGGAGCAAAAACTGCATGTGACTCAACTCCATTTTGGACTGGAAAAAAACGCTAGCTCGCCTTACAAGAAACACACTCTGCTTTTGAGAAAAGAGCACTCTTCTACTCTACTGTGATTCGTATAGGGCCAAATCAGTGAGCTTACTCAGAACAAAAGAACTGTGCTTCCTACACACACGTTCATATCTAGTCCTATTCTGCTTAGGAAACTGACAAAAATTATAGATCCTCTTCAGTCCAATACACTGTACTTGCTGGGAACAGACGCGAGCGCTATTTGCCCTGTGTATGACAATGGGAGCGCAGTAGTGACTCTTCTTACCAGAAAACAACTCTTGCTCGTAGGACCAGAAACTGCATGATATTCAACTCCATTTAAGACTGGGAAAGAAACGCTAGCTCGCCTTACAAGAAACACACTCTGCTTTAGAGAAAAGAGCACTCTTCTACTCTACTGTGTTTCCTATAGGGCCAGAACAGTGAGCTTGCTCAGAACAAAAGAACTGTGCTTCCTACACACACGGGCCATATCTAGTTCAACTCTGCTTTGGAAACTGACAAGAACAGTAGCTCCTCTTCAGTCCAATACACTGTACTTGCTGGGAACAGACGCGAGTGCTATTTGCACTGTGTATGGCAATGGGAGTGCAATAGTGACTTTCCTTAATAGAAAACAACTCTTGCTCGTAGGACCAGAAACTGTATGTGATTCAACTCCATTTAGGACTGGGAAACAAATGCTAGCTCACCTTACATGAAACACACTCTGCTTTTGAGAAAAGAGCACTCTTCTACTCTACTGTGCTTCCTATGGGGTCCGAACAGTGAGCTTGCTCAGAACAAAAGAACTGTGCTTCCTATACACACGGGCCATATCTAGTTCAACACTGCTTAGGAAAGTGAGAAGAACAGTAGATCCTCTTCAGTCCAATACACTGTACTTGCTGGGAACAGACGCTAGTGCTATTTGTCCTGTGTATGGCAATGGCAGCACAATAGTGACTCTTCTTAACAGAAAACAACTCTTGCTCGTAGGACCAGAAACTGCATGTGATTCAACTCCATTTAGGACTGGGCAACAAACTCTAGCACGCTTTACAAGAAACACACTCTGCTTTTGAGAAAAGAGCACTCTTCTACTCTAATGTATTTCCTATAGGGACAGAACAGTGAGCTTGCTCAGAAAATATGAACTGTGCTTGCTACACACACGGGCCATATCTAGTTCAACTCTGCTTAGGAAACTGAGAAGAACAGTAGCTCCTCTTCAGTCCGATACACTGTACTTGCTGGGAACAGACGCATGGGCTATTTGCACTGTGTATGGCAATGGGAGCGCAATAGTGACTTTCCTTACCAGAAAACAACTCTTGCTCGTAGGACCAGAAACTGCATGTGATTCAACTCCATTTAGGACTGGGAAACAAACGCTAGCTCGCCTTACAAGAAACACACTCTGTTTTAGAGAAAAGAGCACTCTTCTACTCTACTGTGTTTCCTATGGGGTCCGAACAGTGAGCTTGCTCAGAACAAAAAAACCTGTTCTTCCTACACACACGGCCATATCTAGTTCAAGTCTGCTTAGGAACATGACAAGAACAGTAGATCCTCTTCAGTCCAATACACTGTACTTGCTGCGAACAGACGCCAGTGCTATTTGCCCTGTGTATGGCAATGGCAGAGCAATAGTGACTCTTCTTACCAGAAAACAACTCTTGCTCGTAGTACCAGAAACTGCATGGGATTCAACTCCACTTAGGACTGGGAAGCAAACGCTAGTTCGCCTTACAAGAAACACACTCTGCTTTTGAAAAAAGAGCACTTTTCTACTCCACTGTGTTTCCTATGGGGTACAAACAGTGAGCTTGCTCAGAACAAAAGAACTGTTCTTCCTACACACATGGCCCATATCTAGTTAAACTCTTTAGGAAACTGACAAGAACAGTAGCTCCTATTCAGTCCAATACATTGTACTTGCTGGGAACAGACGTCAGTGCTGTTTGTCCTGTGTATGGCAATGGCAGCGCAATAGTGACTCTTCTTACCATAAAACAATTCTTGCTCGTAGGACAAGAAACTGCATGTGATTCAACTCCATTTAAGACTGGGAAACAAACACTAGCTCGCCTTACAAGAAACACACTCTGCTTTAGAGAAAAGAGCACTCTTCTACTCTACTGTGTTTCATTTAGGGCAAGAACAGTGAGCTTGCTCAGAACAAATGAACTGTGCTTCCTACACAGGGGCCATATCTAGTTCAACTCTGCTTAGGAAACTGACAAGAACAGTAGCTCCTCTTCAGTCCAATACACTGTACTTGCTGGGAACAGACGTGAGTGCTATTTGCACTGTGTATGGCAATGGCAGCGCAATAGTGACTTTCTTTACCAGAAAACAGCTCTTGCTCATAGGACCAGAAACTGCATGTGATTCAAATCCATTTAGGACTGGGAAACAAATGCTAGCTCGCCTTACATGAAACACACTCTGCTTTTGAGAAAAGAGCACTCTTCTACTCTACTGTGTTTCCTATGGGGTCCGAACAGTGATGTTGCTCAGAACAAAAGAACTGTGCTTCCTACACACACGGGTCATATCTAGTTCAACTCTGCTTAGGAAACTGACAAGAGCAGTAGCTCCTCTTCAGTCCAATACACTGAACTTGCGGGGAAGAGAAACGAGTGCTACTTGCACTGTGTATGGCAATTGGAGCGCAATAGTGACTCTTCTTACCAGAAAACAACTCTTGCTCGTAGGACCAAAAACTCCATGTGACTCAATTCCATTTAGGACTGGGAAACAAACTCTAGCTCGCTTTACAAGAAACACACTCTGCTTTTGAGAAAAGAGCACTCTTCTACTCTACTGTGTTTCCTATAGGGCCAGAACAGTGAGCTTGCTCAGAAAAAAAGAACTGTGCTTTCTACCCACACGGGCCTTATCTAGTTCAACTCTGCTTAGGAAACTGACAAGAACAGTAGCTCCTCTTCAGTCTGATACACTGTACTTGCTAGGAACAGACGCATATGCTATTTGCACTGTGTATGGCATGGGAGCACAATAGTGACTTTCCTTACAAGAAAACAACTCTTGCTCATAGGACCAGACACTGTATGTGATTCAACTCCATTTAGGACTGGGAAACAAATGCTAGCTCGCCTTACAATAAACACAATCTGCTTTAGAGAAAAGAGCACTCTTCTACTCTACTGTGTTTCCTATGGGGTCCGAACAGTGAGCTTGCTCAGAACAAAAAAACTGTGCTTCCTACACACACGGCCATATCTAGTTAAATTCTGCTTATAAACCTGACAAGAACAGTAGATCCTCTTTAGTCCAATACACTGTACTTGCTGGGAACAGATGCCAGTGCTATTTGTCCTGTGTATGGCAATTGCAGCGCAATAGTGACTCTTCTTACAAGAAAACAACTCTTGATCATAGGACCAGAAACTGCATGTGATTCAACTCCATTTAGGACTGGGAAACGAACACTAGCTCGCCTTACAAGAAACACACTGTGCTTTTGAGAAAAGAGCACTCTTCTACTCTACTGTGTTTCCTATGGGGTCCAAACAGTGAGTTTGCTCAGAACAAAAAACTGTGCTTCCTACACACAGACCATATCTAGTTCAACTCTGCTTAGGAAACTGACAAGAACAGTAGCTCCTCTTCATTCCAATACACTGTATTTGCGGGGAACAGACACGAGTGCTATTTGCACTGCGTATGGCTATTGGAGCACAATAGTGACTTCCTTACCAGAAAACAACTCTTGCTCGTAGGACCAGAAACTGCATGTGACTCAACTCCATTTAGGACTGGGAAACAAACGCTAGCTCGCCTTACAAGAAACACACTCTGCTTTTGAGAAAAGAGCACTCTTCTACTCTACTGTGTTTCCTATGGGTTCCAAAGAGTGAGGTTGCTCAGAACAAAAGAACTGTGCTTCCTACACACACAGACCATATCTTGTTCAACTCTGCTGAGGAAACTGACAAGAACATTTGCTCCTAATCAGTCCAATACACTGTACTTGAAGGGAACAGACGCGAGTACTATTTGCACTGTGTATGGCATTTGGAGCGCAAGAGTTACTCTTCTTACCAGAAAACAACTCTTGCTCGTAGGACCAAAAACTGCATGTGACTCAACTCCATTTAGGATTGCGAAACAAACGCGAGCTCACCTTACCAGAAAAACACTCTGCTTTAGAGAAAAGAGCACTCTTCTACTCTACTGTGTTTCCTATAGGGCCAGAACAGTGAGCTTGCTCAGAACAAAAGAACTGTGCTTCCTACACACACGGGCCATATCTCGTTCAACTCTGCTTAGGAAGCTGACAAGAACAGTAGCTCCTCTTCAGTCCAATACACTGTACTTGCTGGGAACAGACGCGAGTGCTATTTGCACTGTGTATGGCAATGGGAGCGCAATAGTGACTTCCTTACCAGAAAACAACTCTTGCTCGTAGGACCAGAAACTGCATGTGATTCAACTCCATTTAGGACTGGGAAACAAATGCTAGCTCGCTTTACAAGAAACACACTCTGCTTTTCAGAAAAGAGCACTCTTCTACTCTACTGTGTTTCCTATAGGGCCAGAACAGTGAGCTTGCTGAGAACAAAGAACTGTGCTTCCTACACACACGGACCATATCTAGTTCAACTCTGCTTAGGAAACTGACAAGAACAGTAGCTCCTCTTCAGTCCAATGCACTGTACTTGCTGGGAACAGACGCGAGTGCTATTTGCACTGTGTATGGCAATTGGAGCGCAATAGTGACTCTTCTTACCAGAAAACAACTCTTGCTCGTAGGACCAGAAACTGCATGTGATTCAACTCCATTTAGGACTGAGAAACAAACGCTAGCTTGCCTTACAAGAAACGCACTCTGCTTTTGAGAAAAGAGCACTCTTCTACTCTACTGTGTTTCCTATGGGGTCGGAACAGTGAGCTTGCTCAGAACAAAACAACTGTGCTTCCTACACACAGGGACCATATCTAGTAAAACTCTGCTTAGGAACCTGACAAGAACAGTAGCTCCTCTTCAGTCCAATACACTGTACTTCCTGGGAACAGAAGCGAGTGCTATTTGCACTGTGTATGGCAATTTGAGCACAATAGTGACTCGTCTTACAAGAAAACAACTCTTGCTCGTGGGACCAAAAACTGCATGTGACTCAACTCCATTTAGGACTGGGAAAGAAACGCTAGCTCGCCTTACAAGAAACACACTCTGCTTTAGAGAAAAGAGCACTTTTCTACTCTACTGTGTTTCCTATAGGGCCAGAACAGTGAGCTTGCTCAGAACAAAAGAACTGTGCTTCCTACACACACCGACCATATCTAGTTCAACTCTGCTTAGGAAACTGACAAGAACAGTAGCTCCTGTTCAGTCCAATACACTGTACTTGCTGAAAACAGACGCGAGTGCTATTTGTCCTGTGTATGGCAATGGCAGCACAATAGTGACTATTCTTACCATAATACAACTCTTGCTTGTAGGACCAGAAACTGCATGTGATTCAACTCCATTTAGGACTGGGAAACAAACGCTAGCTCGCCTTACAAGAAACGCACTCTGCTTTTGAGAAAAGAGCACTCTTCTACTCTACTGTGTTTCCTATGGGGTCCAAACAGTGAGCTTGCTCAGAACAAAAGAACTGTGCTTCCTACACACACGGACTATATCTAGTTCAACTCTGCTGAGGAAACTGACAAGAACAGTTGCTCCTAATCAGTCCAATACACTGTACTTGAAGGGAACAGACACGAGTACTATTTGCACTGTGTATGGCATTTGGAGCGCAAGAATTACTCTTCTTACCAGAAAACAACTCTTGCTCGTAGGACCAAAAACTGCATGTGACTCAACTCCATTTAGGACTGGGAAACAAACGCAAGCTCACCTTACAAGAAAAACACTCTGCTTTAGAGAAAAGAGCACTCTTCTACTCTACTGTGTTTCCTATGGGGTTTAAACTGTGAGGTTGCTCAGAACAAAAGAACTGTGCTTCCTACACACACGGGCCATATCTCGTTCAACTCTGCTTAGGAAACTGACAAGAACAGTAGCTCCTCTTCAGTCCAATACACTGTACTTGCTGGGAACAGACTCGACTGCTATTTGCACTGTGTATGGCAATGGGAGCGCAATAGTGACTTCCTTACCAGAAAACTACTCTTGCTCGTAGGACCAGAAACTGCATGTGATTCAATTCCATTTAGGACTGGGAAACAAATGCTAGCTCGCTTTACAAGAAACACACTCTGCTTTTGACAAAAGAGCACTCCTCTACTCTACTGTGTTTCCTATAGGGCCTGAACAGTGAGCTTGCAGAGAACAAAAGAACTGTGGTTCCTACACACACGGACCATATCTAGTTCAACTCTGCTTAGGAACCTGACAAGAACAGTAGCTCCTCTTCAGTCCAATACACTGTACTTCCTGGGAACAGAAGCGAGTGCTATTTGCACTGTGTATGGCAATTTGAGCACAATAGTGACTCGTCTTACAAGAAAACAACTCTTGCTCGTAAGACCAAAAACTGCATGTGACTCAACTCCATTTAGGACTGGGAAACAAACGCTAGCTCGCCTTACAAGAAACACACTCTGCTTTAGAGAAAAGAGCACTTTTCTACTCTACTGTGTTTCCTATAGGGCCAGAACAGTGAGCTTGCAGAGAACAAAAGAACTGTGCTTCCTACACACACGGACCATATCTAGTTCAACTCTGCTTAGGAAACTGACAAGAACAGTAGCTCCTCTTCATTCCAATACACTGTACTTGCTGGGAACAGACGCCAGTGCTATTTGCACTGTGTAAGGCAATTGGAGCACAATAGTGACTTCCTTACCAGAAAACAACTCTTGCTCGTAGGACCAGAAACTGCATGTGATTCAACTCCATTTAGGACTGGGAAACAAACGCTAGCTCGCCTTACAAGAAACACACTCTGCTTTTGAGAAAAGAGCACTCTTCTACTCTACTGTGTTTCCTATGGGGTCCAAAGAGTGAGCTTGCTCAGAACCAAAGAACTGTGCTTCCTACACACACGGACCATATCTTGTTCAACTCTGCTGAGGAAACTGACAAGAACATTTGCTCCTAATCAGTCCAATACACTGTACTTGAAGGGAACAGACGCGAGTACTATTTGCACTGTGTATTGCATTTGGAGCACAAGAGTTACTCTTCTTACCAGAAAACAACTCTTGCTCGTAGGACCAAAAACTGCATGTGACTCAACTCCGTTTAGGATTGGGAAACAAACGCGAGCTCACCTTACAAGAAAAACACTCTGCTTTAGAGAAAAGAGCACTCTTCTACTCTACTGTGTTTCCTATGGGGTCCAAACAGTGAGCTTGCTCAGAACAAAAGAACTGTGCTTCCTACACACACGGACCATATCTAGTTCAACTCTGCTTAAGAAACTGACAATAACAGTAGCTCCTCTTCAGTCCAATCCACTGTACTTGCTGGGAACAGACGCGAGTGCTATTTGCACTGTGTATGGCAATTGGAGCGCAATAGTGACTCTTCTTACCAGAAAACAACTCTTGCTCGTAGGACCAAAAACTGCTTGTGATTCAACTCCATTTAAGACTGGGAAACAAACGCTAGCTCGCCTTACAATAAACGCACTCTGCTTTTGAGAAAAGAGCACTCTTCTCCTCTACTGTGTTTCCTATGGGGTCCGAACAGTGAGCTTGCTCTGAACAAAACAACTGTGCTTCCTACACACACGGACCATATCTAGTAAAACTCTGCTTAGGAACCTGACAAGAACAGTAGCTCCTCTTCAGTCCAATACACTGTACTTCCTGGGAACAGAAGCGAGTGCTATTTGCACTGTGTATGGCAATTTGAGCACAATAGTGACTCGTCTTACAAGAAAACAACTCTTGCTCGTAGGACCAAAAACTGCATGTGACTCAACTCCATTTAGGACTGGGAAACAAACGCTGGCTCGCCTTACAAGAAACACACTCTGCTTTAGAGAAAAGAGCACTTTTCTACTCTACTGTGTTTCCTATAGGGCCAGAACAGTGAGCTTGCTCAGAACAAAAGAACTGTGCTTCCTACACACACCGACCATATCTAGTTCAACTCTGCTTAGGAAACTGACAAGAACAGTAGCTCCTCTTCAGTCCAATACACTGTACTTGCTGAAAACAGACGCGAGTGCTATTTGTCCTGTGTATGGCAATGGCAGCACAATAGTGACTATTCTTACCATAATACAACTCTTGCTTGTAGGACCAGAAACTGCATGTGATTCAACTCCATTTAGGACTGGGAAACAAACGCTAGCTCGCCTTACAAGAAACACACTCTGCTTTTGAGAAAAGAGCACTCTTCTACTCTACTGTGTTTCCTATGGGGTCCAAACAGTGAGCTTGCTCAGAACAAAAGAACTGTGCTTCCTACACACACGGACCATATCTAGTTCAACTCTGCTGAGGAAACTGACAAGAACAGTTGCTTCTAATCAGTCCAATACACTGTACTTGAAGGGAACAGACACGAGTACTATTTGCACTGTGTATGGCATTTGGAGCGCATGAGTTACTCTTCTTACCAGAAAACAACTCTTGCTCGTAGGACCAAAAACTGCATGTGACTCAACTCCATTTAGGACTGGGAAACAAACGCGAGCTCACCTTACAAGAAAAACACTCTGCTTTAGAGAAAAGAGCACTCTTCTACTCTACTGTGTTTCCTATGGGGTCCAAACTGTGAGGTTGCTCAGAACAAAAGAACTGTGCTTCCTACACACACGGGCCATATCTCGTTCAACTCTGCTTAGGAAACTGACAAGAACAGTAGCTCCTCTTCAGTCCAATACACTGTACTTGCTGGGAACAGACGCGACTGCTATTTGCACTGTGTATGGCAATGGGAGCGCAATAGTGACTTCCTTACCAGAAAACTACTCTTGCTCGTAGGACCAGAAACTGCATGTGATTCAATTCCATTTAGGACTGGGAAACAAATGCTAGCTCGCTTTACAAGAAACACACTCTGCTTTTGAGAAAAGAGCACTCTTCTACTCTACTGTGTTTCCTATAGGGCCAGAACAGTGAGCTTGCAGAGAACAAAAGAACTGTGCTTCCTACACACACGGACCATATCTAGTTCAACTCTGCTTAGGAAACTGACAAGAACAGTAGCTCCTCTTCAGTCCAATACACTGTATTTGCTGGGAACAGCCGCCAGTGCTATTTGTACTGTGTAAGGCAATTGGAGCACAATAGTGACTTCCTTACCAGAAAACAACTCTTGCTCGTAGGACCAGAAACTGCATGTGATTCAACTCCATTTAGGACTGGGAAACAAACCCTAGCTCGCCTTACAAGAAACACACTCTGCTTTTGAGAAAAGAGCACTCTTCTACTCTACTGTGCTTCCTATGGGGTCCAAAGAGTGAGCTTGCTCAGAACCAAAGAACTGTGCTTCCTACACACACGGACCATATCTTGTTCAACTCTGCTGAGGAAACTGACAAGAACATTTGCTCCTAATCAGTCCAATACACTGTACTTGAAGGGAACAGACGCGAGTACTATTTGCACTGTGTATGGCATTTGGAGCGCAAGAGTTACTCTTCTTACCAGAAAACAACTCTTGCTCGTAGGACCAAAAACTGCATGTGACTCAACTCCATTTAGGATTGGGAAACAAACGCGAGCTCACCTTACAAGAAAAACACTCTGCTTTAGAGAAAAGAGCACTCTTCTACTCTACTGTGTTTCCTATGGGGTCCAAACAGTGAGCTTGCTCAGAACAAAAGAACTGTGCTTCTTACACACACGGGCCATATCTCGTTCAACTCTCCTTAGGAAACTGACAAGAAAAGTAGCTCCTCTTCAGTCCAATACACTGTACTTGCTGGGAACAGACGCGAGTGCTATTTGCACTGTGTATGGCAATGGGAGCGCAATAGTGACTTCCTTACCAGAAAACAACTCTTGCTCGTAGGACCAGAAACTGCATGTGACTCAACTCCATTCAGGACTGGGAAACAAATGCGAGCTCGCCTTACAAGAAACACGCTCTGCTTTAGAGAAAAGAGCACTCTTCTACTCTACTGTGTTTCCTATAGGGCCAGAAAAGTGAACTTGCTCAGAACATAAGAACTGTGCCACCTACACACACGGGCCATACCTAGTTCAACTCTGCTTAAAAAACTGACAAGAACAGTAGCTCCTCTTCAGTCCGATACACTGTACTTGCTGGGAACACACGCATGGGCTATTTGCCCTGTGCATGAAAATGGGAGCGCAATAGTAACTCTTCTTACCAGAAAACAACTCTTGCTCTTAGGACCAGAAACTGCATGTGATTCAACTCCATTTAGGACTGGGAAACAAACGCTAGCTCATCTTACAAGAAACACACTCTGCTTTTGAGAAAAGAGCACTCTTCTACTCTACTGTGTTTCCTATAGGGCCAGAACAGTGAGCTTGCTGAGAACAAAAGAACTGTGCTTCCTACACACACGGACCATATCTAGTTCAACTCTGCTTAGGAAACTGACAAGAACAGTAGCTCCTATTCTGTCTAATACACTGTACTTGCTTCGAACAGACGCGCGTGCTATTTGCACTGTGTATGGCAATTGGAGCGCAATAGTGACTCTTCTTACCAGAAAACAACTCTTGCTTGTAGGAGCAAAAACTGCATGTGACTCAACTCCATTTTGGACTGGAAAAAAACGCTAGCTCGCCTTACAAGAAACACACTCTGCTTTTGAGAAAAGAGCACTCTTCTACTCTACTGTGATTCGTATAGGGCCAAATCAGTGAGCTTACTCAGAACAAAAGAACTGTGCTTCCTACACACACGTTCATATCTAGTCCTATTCTGCTTAGGAAACTGACAAAAATTATAGATCCTCTTCAGTCCAATACACTGTACTTGCTGGGAACAGACGCGAGCGCTATTTGCCCTGTGTATGACAATGGGAGCGCAGTAGTGACTCTTCTTACCAGAAAACAACTCTTGCTCGTAGGACCAGAAACTGCATGATATTCAACTCCATTTAAGACTGGGAAAGAAACGCTAGCTCGCCTTACAAGAAACACACTCTGCTTTAGAGAAAAGAGCACTCTTCTACTCTACTGTGTTTCCTATAGGGCCAGAACAGTGAGCTTGCTCAGAACAAAAGAACTGTGCTTCCTACACACACGGGCCATATCTAGTTCAACTCTGCTTTGGAAACTGACAAGAACAGTAGCTCCTCTTCAGTCCAATACACTGTACTTGCTGGGAACAGACGCGAGTGCTATTTGCACTGTGTATGGCAATGGGAGTGCAATAGTGACTTTCCTTAATAGAAAACAACTCTTGCTCGTAGGACCAGAAACTGTATGTGATTCAACTCCATTTAGGACTGGGAAACAAATGCTAGCTCACCTTACATGAAACACACTCTGCTTTTGAGAAAAGAGCACTCTTCTACTCTACTGTGCTTCCTATGGGGTCCGAACAGTGAGCTTGCTCAGAACAAAAGAACTGTGCTTCCTATACACACGGGCCATATCTAGTTCAACACTGCTTAGGAAAGTGAGAAGAACAGTAGATCCTCTTCAGTCCAATACACTGTACTTGCTGGGAACAGACGCTAGTGCTATTTGTCCTGTGTATGGCAATGGCAGCACAATAGTGACTCTTCTTAACAGAAAACAACTCTTGCTCGTAGGACCAGAAACTGCATGTGATTCAACTCCATTTAGGACTGGGCAACAAACTCTAGCACGCTTTACAAGAAACACACTCTGCTTTTGAGAAAAGAGCACTCTTCTACTCTAATGTATTTCCTATAGGGACAGAACAGTGAGCTTGCTCAGAAAATATGAACTGTGCTTGCTACACACACGGGCCATATCTAGTTCAACTCTGCTTAGGAAACTGAGAAGAACAGTAGCTCCTCTTCAGTCCGATACACTGTACTTGCTGGGAACAGACGCATGGGCTATTTGCACTGTGTATGGCAATGGGAGCGCAATAGTGACTTTCCTTACCAGAAAACAACTCTTGCTCGTAGGACCAGAAACTGCATGTGATTCAACTCCATTTAGGACTGGGAAACAAACGCTAGCTCGCCTTACAAGAAACACACTCTGTTTTAGAGAAAAGAGCACTCTTCTACTCTACTGTGTTTCCTATGGGGTCCGAACAGTGAGCTTGCTCAGAACAAAAAAACCTGTTCTTCCTACACACACGGCCATATCTAGTTCAAGTCTGCTTAGGAACATGACAAGAACAGTAGATCCTCTTCAGTCCAATACACTGTACTTGCTGCGAACAGACGCCAGTGCTATTTGCCCTGTGTATGGCAATGGCAGAGCAATAGTGACTCTTCTTACCAGAAAACAACTCTTGCTCGTAGTACCAGAAACTGCATGGGATTCAACTCCACTTAGGACTGGGAAGCAAACGCTAGTTCGCCTTACAAGAAACACACTCTGCTTTTGAAAAAAGAGCACTTTTCTACTCCACTGTGTTTCCTATGGGGTACAAACAGTGAGCTTGCTCAGAACAAAAGAACTGTTCTTCCTACACACATGGCCCATATCTAGTTAAACTCTTTAGGAAACTGACAAGAACAGTAGCTCCTATTCAGTCCAATACATTGTACTTGCTGGGAACAGACGTCAGTGCTGTTTGTCCTGTGTATGGCAATGGCAGCGCAATAGTGACTCTTCTTACCATAAAACAATTCTTGCTCGTAGGACAAGAAACTGCATGTGATTCAACTCCATTTAAGACTGGGAAACAAACACTAGCTCGCCTTACAAGAAACACACTCTGCTTTAGAGAAAAGAGCACTCTTCTACTCTACTGTGTTTCATTTAGGGCAAGAACAGTGAGCTTGCTCAGAACAAATGAACTGTGCTTCCTACACAGGGGCCATATCTAGTTCAACTCTGCTTAGGAAACTGACAAGAACAGTAGCTCCTCTTCAGTCCAATACACTGTACTTGCTGGGAACAGACGTGAGTGCTATTTGCACTGTGTATGGCAATGGCAGCGCAATAGTGACTTTCTTTACCAGAAAACAGCTCTTGCTCATAGGACCAGAAACTGCATGTGATTCAAATCCATTTAGGACTGGGAAACAAATGCTAGCTCGCCTTACATGAAACACACTCTGCTTTTGAGAAAAGAGCACTCTTCTACTCTACTGTGTTTCCTATGGGGTCCGAACAGTGATGTTGCTCAGAACAAAAGAACTGTGCTTCCTACACACACGGGTCATATCTAGTTCAACTCTGCTTAGGAAACTGACAAGAGCAGTAGCTCCTCTTCAGTCCAATACACTGAACTTGCGGGGAAGAGAAACGAGTGCTACTTGCACTGTGTATGGCAATTGGAGCGCAATAGTGACTCTTCTTACCAGAAAACAACTCTTGCTCGTAGGACCAAAAACTCCATGTGACTCAATTCCATTTAGGACTGGGAAACAAACTCTAGCTCGCTTTACAAGAAACACACTCTGCTTTTGAGAAAAGAGCACTCTTCTACTCTACTGTGTTTCCTATAGGGCCAGAACAGTGAGCTTGCTCAGAAAAAAAGAACTGTGCTTTCTACCCACACGGGCCTTATCTAGTTCAACTCTGCTTAGGAAACTGACAAGAACAGTAGCTCCTCTTCAGTCTGATACACTGTACTTGCTAGGAACAGACGCATATGCTATTTGCACTGTGTATGGCATGGGAGCACAATAGTGACTTTCCTTACAAGAAAACAACTCTTGCTCATAGGACCAGACACTGTATGTGATTCAACTCCATTTAGGACTGGGAAACAAATGCTAGCTCGCCTTACAATAAACACAATCTGCTTTAGAGAAAAGAGCACTCTTCTACTCTACTGTGTTTCCTATGGGGTCCGAACAGTGAGCTTGCTCAGAACAAAAAAACTGTGCTTCCTACACACACGGCCATATCTAGTTAAATTCTGCTTATAAACCTGACAAGAACAGTAGATCCTCTTTAGTCCAATACACTGTACTTGCTGGGAACAGATGCCAGTGCTATTTGTCCTGTGTATGGCAATTGCAGCGCAATAGTGACTCTTCTTACAAGAAAACAACTCTTGATCATAGGACCAGAAACTGCATGTGATTCAACTCCATTTAGGACTGGGAAACGAACACTAGCTCGCCTTACAAGAAACACACTGTGCTTTTGAGAAAAGAGCACTCTTCTACTCTACTGTGTTTCCTATGGGGTCCAAACAGTGAGTTTGCTCAGAACAAAAAACTGTGCTTCCTACACACAGACCATATCTAGTTCAACTCTGCTTAGGAAACTGACAAGAACAGTAGCTCCTCTTCATTCCAATACACTGTATTTGCGGGGAACAGACACGAGTGCTATTTGCACTGCGTATGGCTATTGGAGCACAATAGTGACTTCCTTACCAGAAAACAACTCTTGCTCGTAGGACCAGAAACTGCATGTGACTCAACTCCATTTAGGACTGGGAAACAAACGCTAGCTCGCCTTACAAGAAACACACTCTGCTTTTGAGAAAAGAGCACTCTTCTACTCTACTGTGTTTCCTATGGGTTCCAAAGAGTGAGGTTGCTCAGAACAAAAGAACTGTGCTTCCTACACACACAGACCATATCTTGTTCAACTCTGCTGAGGAAACTGACAAGAACATTTGCTCCTAATCAGTCCAATACACTGTACTTGAAGGGAACAGACGCGAGTACTATTTGCACTGTGTATGGCATTTGGAGCGCAAGAGTTACTCTTCTTACCAGAAAACAACTCTTGCTCGTAGGACCAAAAACTGCATGTGACTCAACTCCATTTAGGATTGCGAAACAAACGCGAGCTCACCTTACCAGAAAAACACTCTGCTTTAGAGAAAAGAGCACTCTTCTACTCTACTGTGTTTCCTATAGGGCCAGAACAGTGAGCTTGCTCAGAACAAAAGAACTGTGCTTCCTACACACACGGGCCATATCTCGTTCAACTCTGCTTAGGAAGCTGACAAGAACAGTAGCTCCTCTTCAGTCCAATACACTGTACTTGCTGGGAACAGACGCGAGTGCTATTTGCACTGTGTATGGCAATGGGAGCGCAATAGTGACTTCCTTACCAGAAAACAACTCTTGCTCGTAGGACCAGAAACTGCATGTGATTCAACTCCATTTAGGACTGGGAAACAAATGCTAGCTCGCTTTACAAGAAACACACTCTGCTTTTCAGAAAAGAGCACTCTTCTACTCTACTGTGTTTCCTATAGGGCCAGAACAGTGAGCTTGCTGAGAACAAAGAACTGTGCTTCCTACACACACGGACCATATCTAGTTCAACTCTGCTTAGGAAACTGACAAGAACAGTAGCTCCTCTTCAGTCCAATGCACTGTACTTGCTGGGAACAGACGCGAGTGCTATTTGCACTGTGTATGGCAATTGGAGCGCAATAGTGACTCTTCTTACCAGAAAACAACTCTTGCTCGTAGGACCAGAAACTGCATGTGATTCAACTCCATTTAGGACTGAGAAACAAACGCTAGCTTGCCTTACAAGAAACGCACTCTGCTTTTGAGAAAAGAGCACTCTTCTACTCTACTGTGTTTCCTATGGGGTCGGAACAGTGAGCTTGCTCAGAACAAAACAACTGTGCTTCCTACACACAGGGACCATATCTAGTAAAACTCTGCTTAGGAACCTGACAAGAACAGTAGCTCCTCTTCAGTCCAATACACTGTACTTCCTGGGAACAGAAGCGAGTGCTATTTGCACTGTGTATGGCAATTTGAGCACAATAGTGACTCGTCTTACAAGAAAACAACTCTTGCTCGTAGGACCAAAAACTGCATGTGACTCAACTCCATTTAGGACTGGGAAAGAAACGCTAGCTCGCCTTACAAGAAACACACTCTGCTTTAGAGAAAAGAGCACTTTTCTACTCTACTGTGTTTCCTATAGGGCCAGAACAGTGAGCTTGCTCAGAACAAAAGAACTGTGCTTCCTACACACACCGACCATATCTAGTTCAACTCTGCTTAGTAAACTGACAAGAACAGTAGCTCCTGTTCAGTCCAATACACTGTACTTGCTGAAAACAGACGCGAGTGCTATTTGTCCTGTGTATGGCAATGGCAGCACAATAGTGACTATTCTTACCATAATACAACTCTTGCTTGTAGGACCAGAAACTGCATGTGATTCAACTCCATTTAGGACTGGGAAACAAACACTAGCTCGCCTTACAAGAAACGCACTCTGCTTTTGAGAAAAGAGCACTCTTCTACTCTACTGTGTTTCCTATGGGGTCCAAACAATGAGCTTGCTCAGAACAAAAGAACTGTGCTTCCTACACACACGGACCATATCTAGTTCAACTCTGCTGAGGAAACTGACAAGAACAGTTGCTCCTAATCAGTCCAATACACTGTACTTGAAGGGAACAGACACGAGTACTATTTGCACTGTGTATGGCATTTGGAGCGCAAGAGTTACTCTTCTCACCAGAAAACAACTCTTGCTCGTAGGACCAAAAACTGCATGTGACTCAACTCCATTTAGGACTGGGAAACAAACGCGAGCTCACCTTACAAGAAAAACAGTCTGCTTTAGAGAAAAGAGCACTCTTCTACTCTACTGTGTTTCCTATGGGGTCCAAACTGTGAGGTTGCTCAGAACAAAAGAACTGTGCTTCCTACACACACGGACCATATCTAGTTCAACTCTGCTGAGGAAACTGACAAGAACAGTTGCTCCTAATCAGTCCAATACACTGTACTTGAAGGGAACAGACACGAGTATTATTTGCACTGTGTATGGCATTTGGAGCACAAGAGTTACTCTTTTTACCAGAAAACAACTCTTGCTCGTAGGACCAAAAACTGCATGTGACTCAACTCCATTTAGGACTGGGAAACAAACGCGAGCTCACCTTACAAGAAAAACACTCTGCTTTAGAGAATAGAGCACTCTTCTACTCTACTGTGTTTCCTATGGGGTCCAAACTGTGAGGTTGCTCAGAACAAAAGAACTGTGCTTCCTACACACACGGGCCATATCTCGTTCAACTCTGCTTAGGAAACTGACAAGAACAGTAGCTCCTCTTCAGTCCAATACACTGTACTTGCTGGGAACAGACGCGAGTGCTATTTGCACTGTGTATGGCAATGGGAGCGCAATAGTCACTTCCTTACCAGAAAACTACTCTTGCTCGTAGGACCAGAAACTGCATGTGATTCAATTCCATTTAGGACTGGGAAACAAATGCTAGCTCGCTTTACAAGAAACACACTCTGCTTTTGAGAAAAGAGCACTCTTCTACTCTACTGTGTTTCCTATAGGGCCAGAACAGTGAGCTTGCAGAGAACAAAAGAACTGTGCTTCCTACACACACGGACCATATCTAGTTCAACTCTGCTTAGGAAACTGACAATAACAGTATCTCCTATTCAGTCCAATACACTGTACTTGCTGGAACAGATGCCAGTGCTATTTGCACTGTGTAAGGCAATTGGAGCACAATAGTGACTTCCTTACCAGAAAACAACTCTTGCTCGTAGGACCAGAAACTGCATGTGATTCAACTCCATTTAGGACTGGGAAACAAACGCTAGCTCTCCTTACAAGAAACACACTCTGCTTTTAAGAAAAGAGCACTCTTCTACTCTACTGTGTTTCCTATGGGGTCCAAACAGTGAGTTTGCTCAGAAAAAAAACTGTGCTTCCTACACACAGACCATATCTAGTTCAACTCTGCTTAGGAAACTGACAAGAACAGTAGCTCCTCTTCAGTCCAATACACTGTACTTGCGGGGAACAGACACGAGTGCTATTTGCACTGTGTATGGCTATTGGAGCACAATAGTGACTTCCTTACCAGAAAACAACTCTTGCTCATAGGACCAGAAACTGCATGTGATTCAACTCCATTTAGGACTGGGAAACAAACGCTAGCTCACCTTACAAGAAACACACTCTGCTTTTGAGAAAAGAGCACTGGTCTACTCTACTGTGTTTCCTATAGGGCCAGAACAGTGAGCTTGCTGAGAACAAAAGAACTGTGCTTCCTGCACACACGGGCCATATCTAGTTCAACTCTGCTTAGGAACGTGACAAAAACAGTAGCTCCTCTTCAGTCCAATACACTGTACTTGCTGGGAACAGAAGCGAGTGCTATTTGCACTGTGTATGGCAATTGGAGCACAATAGTGACTCGTCTTACAAGAAAACAACTCTTGCTCGTAGGACCAAAAACTGCATGTGACTCAACTCCATTTAGGACTGGGAAACAAACGCTAGCTCGCCTTACAAGAAACACACTCTGCTTTAGAAAAAAGAGCACTTTTCTACTCTACTGTGTTTCCTATAGGGCCAGAACAGTGAGCTTGCTCAGAACAAAAGAACTGTGCTTCCTACACACACCGACCATATCTAGTTCAACTCTGCTTAGGAAACTGACAAGAACAGTAGCTCCTTTTCAGTCCAATACACTGTACTTGCTGGGAACAGACGTAGTGCTATTTGTCCTGTGTATTGCAATGGCAGCACAATAGTGACTATTCTTACCATAAAACAACTCTTGCTGGTAGGACCCGAAATTGCATGTGATTCAACTCCATTTAGGACTGGGAAACAAACGCTAGCTCGCCTTTCAAGAAACACACTCTGCTTTTGAGAAAAGAGCACTCTTCTACTCTACTGTGTTTCCTATGGGGTCCAAACAGTGAGCTTGCTCAGAACAAAAGAACTGTGCTTTCTACACGCACGGACCATATCTAGTTCAACTCTGCTTAGTAAACTGACAAGAACAGTAGCTCCTATTCAGTCCAATACACTATACTTGCTGGGAAAAGACGCGAGTGCTATTTGCCTTGTGAAGGGCAATGGGAGCACAATAGTGACTTTCCTTACCAGAAAACAACTCTTGTTCATAGGACCAGAAACTGCATGAGATTCAAATCCATTTAGGACTACGAAACAAACGCTAGCTCGCCTTACAAAAACACACTCTGCTTTTGAGAAAAGAGCACTCTTCTACTCTACTGTGTTTCCTATGTGTTCCGAAAAGTGAGCTTGCTCAGAAAAAAAAAACTGTGCTTCCTACACACGGGCCATATCTTGTTCAACTCTGCTTTGGAAACTGACAAGAACAGTAGCTCCTCTTCAGTCTGATACACTGTACTTGCTGGGAACAGACGCGAGTGCTATTTGCACTGTGTATGGCAATGGGAGCGCAATAGTGACTTTCCTTACCAGAAAACAACTCTTGCTCGTAAGACCAGAAACTGCATGTGATTCAAGTCCATTTAGGACTGGGAAACAAACTCTAGCTCGCCTTACATGAAACACACTCTGCTTTTCAGAAAAGAGCACTCTTCTACTCTACTGTGTTTCCTATGGGGTCTGAACAGTGTGCTTGCTCAGAACAAAAGAACTGTGCTTCCTACACACACGGGCCATATCTAGTTCAACTTTGCTTAGGAAACTGAAAAGAACAGTAGTTCCTCTTCCGTCCAATACACTGTACTTGCGGGGAACAGACGCGAGTGCTATTTGCATTGTGTATGGCAATTGGAGAAAAATAGTGACTTGTCTTACCAGAAAACAACTTTTTCTCATAGGACAAAAAACTGCATGTGACTCAACTCCATTTAGGACTGGGAAACAAACGCTAGCTCGCCTTACAAGAAACAAACTCTGCTTTTGAGAAAAGAGCACTCTTCTACTCTACTGTGTTTCCTATGTGTTCCGAACAGTGAGCTTGCTCAGAACAAAAAAACTGTGCTTCCTACACACACGGCCATATCTAGTTCAAGTCTGCTTAGGAACCTGACAAGAACAGTAGATCCTCTTCAGTCCAATACACTGTACTTGCTGGGAACAGACGCCAGTGCTATTTGTCCTGTGTATGGCAATTGGAGCACAATAGTGACTTGTCTTACCAGAAAACAACTCTTGCTCGTAGGACAAAAAACTGCATGTGACTCAACTCCATTTGGGACTGGGAAACAAACGCTAGCTCGACTTCCAAGATACACACTCTGCTTTTGATAAACGAGCACTCTTCTACTCTACTTTGTTTCCTATAGGGCCAGAACAGTGAGCTTGCTCAGAACAAAAAAACTGTGCTTCCTACTCACACGGCCATATCTAGTTCAAGTCTGCTTAGGAACCTGACAAGTACAGTAGATCCTCTTCAGTTCAATACACTGTACTTGCTGGGAACAGACGCTAGTGCTATTTGTCCTGTGTATGGCAAAGGCAGCGCAATAGTTACTCTTCTTAACAGAAAACATCTCTTGCTCTTAGGACCAGAAACTTCATGTGATTCAACTCCATTTATAACTGGGAAACAAACTCTAGCTCGCTTTACAAGAAACACACTCTGCTTTTGAGAAAAGAGCACTCTTCTACTCTACTGTGTTTCCTATAGGGCCAGAAGAGTGAACTTGCTCAGAACATAAGAACTGTGCTTCCTACACACAAGGGCCATATCTAGTTCAACTCTGCTTAGGAAACTGACAAGAACAGTAGCTCCTCTTCAGTCTGATACACTGTACTTACTGGGAACAGACGCGAGAGATATTTGCACTGTGTATGGCAAGGGGAGCTCAATAGTGACTTTCCTTACCAGAAAACAATTCTTGCTCGTAGGACCAGAAACTGCATGTGATTCAACTCCATTTAGGACTGGGAAACAAATGCTAGCTCGCCTTACATGAAACACACTCTGCTTTTGACAAAAGAGCACTCCTCTACTCTTCTGTGTTTCCTATAGGGCCAGAACAGTAAGCTTGGTCAGAAAAAAGAACTGTACTTCCTACACACAAGGCCCATATCTAGTTCAACTCTGCTTAGGAAACTGAGAAGAACAGTAGCTCCTTTGCAGTCCAATACACTGTACTTACTGGGAACAGATAGGAGGGCTATTTGCACTGTGTATGGCAATGGGAGCGCAATAGTTATATTCCTTACCAGAAAACAACTCTTGCTCGTAGGACCAGAAACTGAATGTGATTCAACTCCATTTAGGACTGGGAAACAAATGCTAGCTCGCATACATGAAACACACTCTGCTTTTGAGAAAAGAGTACTCTTCTACTCTACTGTGTTTCCTGTGGGTCCGAACAGTGAGTTTGCACAGAACAAAATAACTGTGCTTCCTACACACACGGGCCATATCTAATTCAACTCTGCTTAGGAAACCAACAAGAACAGTAGCTCCTCTTCAGTCCAATACACTGTACTTGCTGGGAACAGACGCGAGTGCTATTTGTACTGTGTACGGCAATGGGAGTGCAATAGTGACTTTCCTTACCAGAAAACAACTCTTGATCGTAGGACCAGAAACAGCATGTGATTCAACTCCACTTAGGAGTGGGAAACAAATGCTAGGTCCCCTTACATGAAACACACTCTGCTTTTGAGAAAAGAGCACTCTTCTACTCTACTGTGTTTCCTATGTGTTCCGAACAGTGAGCTTGCTCAGAACAAAAAAACTGTACTTCCTACTCACACGGCCATATCTAGTTCAAGTCTGCTTAGGAACCTGACAAGAACAGTATATCCTCTTCAGTCCAATACACTGTACTTGCTGGGAACAGACGCCAGTGCTATTTGTCCTGTGTATGTCAATATCAGCGCAATAGTGACTCTTCTTACCAGAAAACAACTCTTGCTCGTAGGACCAGAAACTGCATGTGATTCAACTCCATTTAGGACTGGGAAACAAATGCTAGCTCGCCTTACATGAAACACACTCTGCTTTTGAGAAAAGAGCACTCATCTACTCTACTGTGCTTCCTATGGGGTCCGAACAGTGAACTTGCTCAGAACAAAAGAACTGTGCTTCCTACACACACGGGCCATATCTAGTTCAACTCTGCTTAGGAAACTGACAAAAACAGTAGATCCTCTTCAGTACAATACAATGTACTTGCGGGGAACAGACGCGAGTGCTATTTGCACTGTGTATGGCAATTGGAGCACAATAGTGACTCGTCTTACCAGAAAACAACTCTTGCTCGTAGGACAAAACACTGCATGTGACTCAACTCCATTTAGGACTGGGAAACAAATGCAAGCTCGCCTTACAAGAAACACACTCTGCTTTTAAGAAAAGAGCACTCTTCTTCTCTACTGTGTTTCCTATGGGATCCGAACAGTGAGCTGCTCAGAACAAAAGAACTGTTCTTCCTACACACACGGCCATATCTAGTTCAATTCTGCTTAGGAACCTGACAAGAACAGTAGATCCTCTTCAGTCCAATACACTGTACTTGCTGGGAACAGACGCCAGTGCTATTTGTCCTGTGTATGGCAATGGCAGCACAATAGTGACTCTTCTTACCAGAAAACTACTCTTGCTTGTAGGACCAGAAACTGCATGTGATTCAACTCCATTTAGGACTGGGAAACAAAAGCTAGCTCACCTTGCAAGAAACACACTCTGCTTTAGAGAAAAGAGCACTCTTCTACTCTACTGTTTTTCCTATAGGGCCAGAACAGTGAGCTTGCTCAGAACAAAAGAACTGTGCTTCCTACACACGAGCCATATCTCGTTCAACTCTGCTTAGGAAACTGACAAGAACAGTAGTTCCTCTTCAGTCCAATACACTGTACTTGCTGGGAACAGACGCCAGTGCTATTTGTCCTGTGTATGGCAATTGGAGCACAATAGTGACTTGTCTTACCAGAAAACAACTCTTGCTCGTAGGACAAAAAACTGCATGTGACTCAACTCCATTTGGGACTGGGAAACAAACGCTAGCTCGACTTCCAAGAAACACACTCTGCTTTTGATAAACGAGCACTCTTCTACTCTACTTTGTTTCCTATAGGGCCAGAACAGTGAGCTTGCTCAGAACAAAAAAACTGTGCTTCCTACTCACACGGCCATATCTAGTTCAAGTCTGTTTAGGAACCTGACAAGAACAGTAGCTCCTCTTCAGTCTGATACACTGTACTTACTGGGAACAGTCGCGAGAGCTATTTGCACTGTGTATGGCAAGGGGAGCTCAATAGTGACTTTCCTTACCAGAAAACAATTCTTGCTCGTAGGACCAGAAACTGCATGTGATTCAACTCCATTTAGGACTGGGAAACAAATGCTAGCTCGCCTTACATGAAACTCACTCTGCTTTTGACAAAAGAGCACTCTTCTGCTCTTCTGTGTTTCCTATAGGGCCAGAACAGTGAGCTTGGTCAGAAAAAAAGAACTGTACTTCCTACACACACGGCCCATATCTAGTTCAACTCTGCTTAGGAAACTGAGAAGAACAGTAGCTCCTTTGCAGTCCAATACACTGTACTTACTGGGAACAGATAGGAGGGCTATTTGCACTGTGTATGGCAATGGGAGCGCAATAGTTACATTCCTTACCAGAAAACAACTCTTGCTCGTAGGACCAGAAACTGAATGTGATTCAACTCCATTTAGGACTGGGAAACAAATGCTAGCTCGCATACATGAAACACACTCTGCTTTTGAGTAAAGAGTACTCTTCTACTCTACTGTGTTTCCTATGGGTCCGATCAGTGAGTTTGCACAGAACAAAATAACTGTGCTTCCTACACACACGGGCCATATCTAATTCAACTCTGCTTAGGAAACCAACAAGAACAGTAGCTCCTCTTCAGTCCAATACACTGTACTTGCTGGGAACAGACGCGAGTGCTATTTGTACTGTGTACGGCAATGGGAGTGCAATAGTGACTTTCCTTACCAGAAAACAACTCTTGATCGTAGGACCAGAAACAGCATGTGATTCAACTCCACTTAGGAGTGGGAAACAAATGCTAGGTCCCCTTACATGAAACACACTCTGCTTTTGAGAAAAGAGCACTCTTCTACTCTACTGTGTTTCCTATGTGTTCCGAACAGTGAGCTTGCTCAGAACAAAAAAACTGTACTTCCTACTCACACGGCCATATCTAGTTCAAGTCTGCTTAGGAACCTGACAAGAACAGTATATCCTCTTCAGTCCAATACACTGTACTTGCTGGGAACAGACGCCAGTGCTATTTGTCCTGTGGATGTCAATATCAGCGCAATAGTGACTCTTCTTACCAGAAAACAACTCTTGCTCGTAGGACCAGAAACTGCATGTGATTCAACTCCATTTAGGACTGGGAAACAAATGCTAGCTCGCCTTACATGAAACACACTCTGCTTTTGAGAAAAGAGCACTCATCTACTCTACTGTGCTTCCTATGGGGTCCGAACAGTGAACTTGCTCAGAACAAAAGAACTGTGCTTCCTACACACACGGGCCATATCTAGTTCAACTCTGCTTAGGAAACTGACAAAAACAGTAGATCCTCTTCAGTACAATACAATGTACTTGCGGGGAACAGACGCGAGTGCTATTTGCACTGTGTATGGCAATTGGAGCACAATAGTGACTCGTCTTACCAGAAAACAACTCTTGCTCGTAGGACAAAACACTGCATGTGACTCAACTCCATTTAGGACTGGGAAACAAATGCAAGCTCGCCTTACAAGAAACACACTCTGCTTTTAAGAAAAGAGCACTCTTCTTCTCTACTGTGTTTCCTATGGGATCCGAACAGTGAGCTGCTCAGAACAAAAGAACTGTGCTTCCTACACACACGGCCATATCTAGTTCAATTCTGCTTAGGAACCTGACAAGAACAGTAGATCCTCTTCAGTCCAATACACTGTACTTGCTGGGAACAGACGCCAGTGCTATTTGTCCTGTGTATGGCAATGGCAGCACAATAGTGACTCTTCTTACCAGAAAACTACTCTTGCTTGTAGGACCAGAAACTGCATGTGATTCAACTCCATTTAGGACTGGGAAACAAAAGCTAGCTTGCCTTACATGAAACACCCTCTGCTTTTGAGAAAAGAGCACTCTTCTACTCTACTCTGTTTCCTATGGGTTCCAAACAGTGAGCTTGCTCAGAACAAAAGAACTGTGCTTCCTACACACACGGGCCATATCTAGTTCAACTCTCCTTAAGAAACTGACAAGAACAGTAGCTCCTCTTCCGTCCAATACTCTGTACTTGCCGGGAACAGACGCGAGTGCTATTTGCACTGTGTATGGCAATTGGAGCACAATAGTGACTTGTCTTACCAGAAAACAACTCTTACTCGTAGGACAAAAAACTGTATGTGACTCAAATCCATTTAGGACTGGGAAAGAAACACTAGCTCGACGTCCAAGAAACACACTCTGCTTTTGAGAAAAGAGCACTCTTCTACTCTACTGTGTTTCCTATGGGGTCCAAACAGTGAGCTTGCTCAGAACAAAAGAACTGTGCTTCCTACATGCACGGACCATATCTAGTTCAACTCTGCTTAGTAAACTGACAAGAACAGTAGCTCCTATTCAGTCCAATACACTGTACTTGCTGGGAAAAGACGCGAGTGCTATTTGCCTTGTGAAGGGCAATGGGAGCGCAATAGTGACTTTCCTTACCAGAAAACAACTCTTGTTCATAGGACCAGAAACTGCATGTAATTCAACTCCATTTAGGACTAGGAAACAAATGCTAGCTCGCCTTACAAAAACACACTCTGCTTTTGAGAAAAGAGCACTCTTCTACTCTACTGTGTTTCCTATGTGTTCCAAAAAGTGAGCTTGCTCAGAACAAAAAAACTGTGCTTCCTACACACGGGCCATATCTAGTTCAACTCTGCTTAGGAAACTGAGAAGAACAGTAGCTCCTCTTCAGTCCAATACACTGTACTTTCTGGGAACAGACGGGAGGGCTATTTGCACTGTGTATGGCAATGGGAGCCCAATAGTGACGTTCCTTACCAGAAAACAACTCTTGCGCGTAGGACCAGAAACTGCATGTGATTCCACTCCATTTAGGACTGGGAAACAAACGCTAGCTCACCTTACAAGAAACACACTCTGCTTTAGAGAAAAGAGCACTCTTCTACTCTACTGTGTTTCCTATTGGGGCCAAACAGTGAGCTTGCTCAGAACAAAAGAACTGTGCTTCCTTCACACACGGACCATATCTAGTTCAAGTCTTCTTAGGAACCTGACAAGAACAGTAGATCCTCTTCAGTCCAATACACTGTACTTGCTGGGAACAGACGCCAGTGCTATTTGTCCTGTGTATGGCAATGGCAGCGTAATAGTGACTCTTCTTACCAGAAAACAACTCTTGCTCGTAGGACCAGAAATTGCATGTGATTCAACTCCATTTAGGACTGGGAAACAAACTCTAGCTCGCTTTACAAGAATCACACTCTGCTTTTGAGAAAAGAGCACTCTTCTACTCTACTGTGTTTCCTATATGGCCAGAACAGTGAGCTTGGTCAGAAAAAAAGAACTGTACTTCCTACACACACGGGCCATATCTAGTTCAACTCTGCTTAGGAAACTGAGAAGAACAGTAGCTCCTTTTCAAAACAATACACTGTACTTGCTGGGAACAAACGGGATGGCTATTTGCACTGTGTATGGAAATGGGAGCACAATAGTGACTTTCCTTACCAGAAAACAACTCTTGCTCGTAGGACAAAAAACTGCATGTGACTCAACTCCATTTAGGACTGGGAAACAAACGCTAGCTTGCCTTACAAGAAAGACACTCTGCTTTTGAGTAAAGAGCACTCTTCTACTCTACTGTGTTTCCTATAGGGCCAGAACAGTGAGCTTGCTCAGAACAAAGAACTGTGCTTCCTACACACGGCCATATCTATTTCAATTCTGCTTAGGAACCTGACAAGGACAGTAGATCCTCTTCAGTCCAGTACACTGTAATTGCTGGGAACAGACACCAGTGCTGTTTGTCCTGTGTATGGCAATGGCAGCGCAATAGTGACTCTTCATACCAGAAAACAACTCTTGCTCGTAGGATCAGAAACTGCATGTGATTCAACACCATTTAGGACTGGGAAACAAAAGCTAGCTCACCTTACAAGAAACACACTCTGCTTTAGAGAAAAGCGCACTCTTCTACTCTACTATGTTTCCTATAGGGCCAGAATAGTGAGCTTGCTCAGAACAAAAGAACTGTGCTTCCTACACATGGGCCATATCTAGTTCAACTCTGCTTAGGAAACTGACAAGAACAGTAGCTCCTCTTCAGTCCGATACACTGTAGTTGCTGGGAACAGACGCGAGTGCTATTTGCACTGTGTATGGCATTGGGAGCGCAATAGTGACTTTCCTTACCAGAAAACAACTCTTGCTCGTAAGACCAGAAACTTCATGTGATTCAACTCCATTTAGGACTGGGAAACAAATGCTAGCTCGCGTTACATGAAACACACTCTGCTTTTGAGAAA
The DNA here is from genome assembly GCF_949786415.1 of Peromyscus eremicus. Classification (NCBI taxonomy): domain Eukaryota; kingdom Metazoa; phylum Chordata; class Mammalia; order Rodentia; family Cricetidae; genus Peromyscus; species Peromyscus eremicus. The sequence goes on along the minus strand of NW_026737128.1, from coordinate 16,740 downwards.
AGAGCACTCTTCTACTCTACTGTGTTTCCTATGGGGTCCGAACAGTGAGCTTGCTCAGAACAAATGAACTGTGCTTCCTACACACACGGGCCATATCTAGTTCAACTCTGCTTAGGAAACTGACAAGAACAGTAGCTCCTCTTCAGGCCAATACACTGTACTTGCGGGGAACAGACACGAGTGCTATTTGCACTGTATATGGCAATTGGAGCACAATAGTGACTCGTCTTACCAGAAAACAACTCTTGCTCGTAGGACCAAAAACTCCATGTGACTCAACTCCATTTAGGACTGGGAAACAAATACTAGCTCGCCTTACAAGAAACACACTCTGCTTTTGAGAAAAGAGCACTCTTCTACTCTACTGTGTTTCCTATGGGGTCCAAACCGTGAGCTTGCTCAGAACAAAAGAACTGTGCTTCCTACACGCACGGACCATATCTAGTTCAACTCTGCTTAGTAAACTGACAAGAACAGTAGCTCCTATTCAGTCCAATACACTATACTTGCTGGGAAAAGACGCGAGTGCTATTTGCCTTGTGAAGGGCAATGGGAGCACAATAGTGACTTTCCTTACCAGAAATCAACTCTTGTTCATAGGACCAGAAACTGCATGAGATTCAAATCCATTTAGGACTACGAAACAAACGCTAGCTCGCCTTACAAAAACACACTCTGCTTTTGAGAAAAGAGCACTCTTCTACTCTACTGTGTTTCCTATGTGTTCCGAAAAGTGAGCTTGCTCAGAAAAAAAAAACTGTGCTTCCTACACACGGGCCATATCTAGTTCAACTCTGCTTTGGAAACTGACAAGAACAGTAGCTCCTCTTCAGTCTGATACACTGTACTTGCTGGGAACAGACGCGAGTGCTATTTGCACTGTGTATGGCAATGGGAGCGCAATAGTGACTTTCCTTACCAGAAAACAACTCTTGCTCGTAAGACCAGAAACTGCATGTGATTCAAGTCCATTTAGGACTGGGAAACAAACTCTAGCTCGCCTTACATGAAACACACTCTGCTTTTCAGAAAAGAGCACTCTTCTACTCTACTGTGTTTCCTATGGGGTCTGAACAGTGAGCTTGCTCAGAACAAAAGAACTGTGCTTCCTACACACACGGGCCATATCTAGTTCAACTTTGCTTAGGAAACTGAAAAGAACAGTAGTTCCTCTTCCGTCCAATACACTGTACTTGCGGGGAACAGACGCGAGTGCTATTTGCATTGTGTATGGCAATTGGAGAAAAATAGTGACTTGTCTTACCAGAAAACAACTTTTTCTCATAGGACAAAAAACTGCATGTGACTCAACTCCATTTAGGACTGGGAAACAAACGCTAGCTCGCCTTACAAGAAACAAACTCTGCTTTTGAGAAAAGAGCACTCTTCTACTCTACTGTGTTTCCTATGTGTTCCGAACAGTGAGCTTGCTCAGAACAAAAAAACTGTGCTTCCTACACACACGGCCATATCTAGTTCAAGTCTGCTTAGGAACCTGACAAGAACAGTAGATCCTCTTCAGTCCAATACACTGTACTTGCTGGGAACAGACGCCAGTGCTATTTGTCCTGTGTATGGCAATTGGAGCACAATAGTGACTTGTCTTACCAGAAAACAACTCTTGCTCGTAGGACAAAAAACTGCATGTGACTCAACTCCATTTGGGACTGGGAAACAAACGCTAGCTCGACTTCCAAGATACACACTCTGCTTTTGATAAACGAGCACTCTTCTACTCTACTTTGTTTCCTATAGGGCCAGAACAGTGAGCTTGCTCAGAACAAAAAAACTGTGCTTCCTACTCACACGGCCATATCTAGTTCAAGTCTGCTTAGGAACCTGACAAGTACAGTAGATCCTCTTCAGTTCAATACACTGTACTTGCTGGGAACAGACGCTAGTGCTATTTGTCCTGTGTATGGCAAAGGCAGCGCAATAGTTACTCTTCTTAACAGAAAACATCTCTTGCTCTTAGGACCAGAAACTTCATGTGATTCAACTCCATTTATAACTGGGAAACAAACTCTAGCTCGCTTTACAAGAAACACACTCTGCTTTTGAGAAAAGAGCACTCTTCTACTCTACTGTGTTTCCTATAGGGCCAGAAGAGTGAACTTGCTCAGAACATAAGAACTGTGCTTCCTACACACAAGGGCCATATCTAGTTCAACTCTGCTTAGGAAACTGACAAGAACAGTAGCTCCTCTTCAGTCTGATACACTGTACTTACTGGGAACAGACGCGAGAGATATTTGCACTGTGTATGGCAAGGGGAGCTCAATAGTGACTTTCCTTACCAGAAAACAATTCTTGCTCGTAGGACCAGAAACTGCATGTGATTCAACTCCATTTAGGACTGGGAAACAAATGCTAGCTCGCCTTACATGAAACACACTCTGCTTTTGACAAAAGAGCACTCCTCTACTCTTCTGTGTTTCCTATAGGGCCATAACAGTAAGCTTGGTCAGAAAAAAAGAACTGTACTTCCTACACACAAGGCCCATATCTAGTTCAACTCTGCTTAGGAAACTGAGAAGAACAGTAGCTCCTTTGCAGTCCAATACACTGTACTTACTGGGAACAGATAGGAGGGCTATTTGCACTGTGTATGGCAATGGGAGCGCAATAGTTACATTCCTTACCAGAAAACAACTCTTGCTCGTAGGACCAGAAACTGAATGTGATTCAACTCCATTTAGGACTGGGAAACAAATGCTAGCTCGCATACATGAAACACACTCTGCTTTTGAGAAAAGAGTACTCTTCTACTCTACTGTGTTTCCTGTGGGTCCGAACAGTGAGTTTGCACAGAACAAAATAACTGTGCTTCCTACACACACGGGCCATATCTAATTCAACTCTGCTTAGGAAACCAACAAGAACAGTAGCTCCTCTTCAGTCCAATACACTGTACTTGCTGGGAACAGACGCGAGTGCTATTTGTACTGTGTACGGCAATGGGAGTGCAATAGTGACTTTCCTTACCAGAAAACAACTCTTGATCGTAGGACCAGAAACAGCATGTGATTCAACTCCACTTAGGAGTGGGAAACAAATGCTAGGTCCCCTTACATGAAACACACTCTGCTTTTGAGAAAAGAGCACTCTTCTACTCTACTGTGTTTCCTATGGGGTCCGAACAGTGAGCTTGCTCAGAACAAAAAAACTGTACTTCCTACTCACACGGCCATATCTAGTTCAAGTCTGCTTAGGAACCTGACAAGAACAGTATATCCTCTTCAGTCCAATACACTGTACTTGCTGGGAACAGACGCCAGTGCTATTTGTCCTGTGTATGTCAATATCAGCGCAATAGTGACTCTTCTTACCAGAAAACAACTCTTGCTCGTAGGACCAGAAACTGCATGTGATTCAACTCCATTTAGGACTGGGAAACAAATGCTAGCTCGCCTTACATGAAACACACTCTGCTTTTGAGAAAAGAGCACTCATCTACTCTACTGTGCTTCCTATGGGGTCCGAACAGTGAACTTGCTCAGAACAAAAGAACTGTGCTTCCTACACACACGGGCCATATCTAGTTCAACTCTGCTTAGGAAACTGACAAAAACAGTAGATCCTCTTCAGTACAATACAATGTACTTGCGGGGAACAGACGCGAGTGCTATTTGCACTGTGTATGGCAATTGGAGCACAATAGTGACTCGTCTTACCAGAAAACAACTCTTGCTCGTAGGACAAAACACTGCATGTGACTCAACTCCATTTAGGACTGGGAAACAAATGCAAGCTCGCCTTACAAGAAACACACTCTGCTTTTAAGAAAAGAGCACTCTTCTTCTCTACTGTGTTTCCTATGGGATCCGAACAGTGAGCTGCTCAGAACAAAAGAACTGTTCTTCCTACACACACGGCCATATCTAGTTCAATTCTGCTTAGGAACCTGACAAGAACAGTAGATCCTCTTCAGTCCAATACACTGTACCTGCTGGGAACAGACGCCAGTGCTATTTGTCCTGTGTATGGCAATGGCAGCACAATAGTGACTCTTCTTACCAGAAAACTACTCTTGCTTGTAGGACCAGAAACTGCATGTGATTCAACTCCATTTAGGACTGGGAAACAAAAGCTAGCTCACCTTGCAAGAAACACACTCTGCTTTAGAGAAAAGAGCACTCTTCTACTCTACTGTTTTTCCTATAGGGCCAGAACAGTGAGCTTGCTCAGAACAAAAGAACTGTGCTTCCTACACACGAGCCATATCTCGTTCAACTCTGCTTAGGAAACTGACAAGAACAGTAGTTCCTCTTCAGTCCAATACACTGTACTTGCTGGGAACAGACGCCAGTGCTATTTGTCCTGTGTATGGCAATTGGAGCACAATAGTGACTTGTCTTACCAGAAAACAACTCTTGCTCGTAGGACAAAAAACTGCATGTGACTCAACTCCATTTGGGACTGGGAAACAAACGCTAGCTCGACTTCCAAGAAACACACTCTGCTTTTGATAAACGAGCACTCTTCTACTCTACTTTGTTTCCTATAGGGCCAGAACAGTGAGCTTGCTCAGAACAAAAAAACTGTGCTTCCTACTCACACGGCCATATCTAGTTCAAGTCTGCTTAGGAACCTGACAAGAACAGTAGCTCCTCTTCAGTCTGATACACTGTACTTACTGGGAACAGTCGCGAGAGCTATTTGCACTGTGTATGGCAAGGGGAGCTCAATAGTGACTTTCCTTACCAGAAAACAATTCTTGCTCGTAGGACCAGAAACTGCATGTGATTCAACTCCATTTAGGACTGGGAAACAAATGCTAGCTCGCCTTACATGAAACTCACTCTGCTTTTGACAAAAGAGCACTCTTCTGCTCTTCTGTGTTTCCTATAGGGCCAGAACAGTGAGCTTGGTCAGAAAAAAAGAACTGTACTTCCTACACACACGGCCCATATCTAGTTCAACTCTGCTTAGGAAACTGAGAAGAACAGTAGCTCCTTTGCAGTCCAATACACTGTACTTACTGGGAACAGATAGGAGGGCTATTTGCACTGTGTATGGCAATGGGAGCGCAATAGTTACATTCCTTACCAGAAAACAACTCTTGCTCGTAGGACCAGAAACTGAATGTGATTCAACTCCATTTAGGACTGGGAAACAAATGCTAGCTCGCATACATGAAACACACTCTGCTTTTGAGTAAAGAGTACTCTTCTACTCTACTGTGTTTCCTATGGGTCCGATCAGTGAGTTTGCACAGAACAAAATAACTGTGCTTCCTACACACACGGGCCATATCTAATTCAACTCTGCTTAGGAAACCAACAAGAACAGTAGCTCCTCTTCAGTCCAATACACTGTACTTGCTGGGAACAGACGCGAGTGCTATTTGTACTGTGTACGGCAAAGGGAGTGCAATAGTGACTTTCCTTACCAGAAAACAACTCTTGATCGTAGGACCAGAAACTGCATGTGTTTCAACTCCACTTAGGAGTGGGAAACAAATGCTAGGTCCCCTTACATGAAACACACTCTGCTTTTGAGAAAAGAGCACTCTTCTACTCTACTGTGTTTCCTATGTGTTCCGAACAGTGAGCTTGCTCAGAACAAAAAAACTGTACTTCCTACTCACACGGCCATATCTAGTTCAAGTCTGCTTAGGAACCTGACAAGAACAGTATATCCTCTTCAGTCCAATACACTGTACTTGCTGGGAACAGACGCCAGTGCTATTTGTCCTGTGGATGTCAATATCAGCGCAATAGTGACTCTTCTTACCAGAAAACAACTCTTGCTCGTAGGACCAGAAACTGCATGTGATTCAACTCCATTTAGGACTGGGAAACAAATGCTAGCTCGCCTTACATGAAACACACTCTGCTTTTGAGAAAAGAGCACTCATCTACTCTACTGTGCTTCCTATGGGGTCCGAACAGTGAACTTGCTCAGAACAAAAGAACTGTGCTTCCTACACACACGGGCCATATCTAGTTCAACTCTGCTTAGGAAACTGACAAAAACAGTAGATCCTCTTCAGTACAATACAATGTACTTGCGGGGAACAGACGCGAGTGCTATTTGCACTGTGTATGGCAATTGGAGCACAATAGTGACTCGTCTTACCAGAAAACAACTCTTGCTCGTAGGACAAAACACTGCATGTGACTCAACTCCATTTAGGACTGGGAAACAAATGCAAGCTCGCCTTACAAGAAACACACTCTGCTTTTAAGAAAAGAGCACTCTTCTTCTCTACTGTGTTTCCTATGGGATCCGAACAGTGAGCTGCTCAGAACAAAAGAACTGTGCTTCCTACACACACGGCCATATCTAGTTCAATTCTGCTTAGGAACCTGACAAGAACAGTAGATCCTCTTCAGTCCAATACACTGTACTTGCTGGGAACAGACGCCAGTGCTATTTGTCCTGTGTATGGCAATGGCAGCACAATAGTGACTCTTCTTACCAGAAAACTACTCTTGCTTGTAGGACCAGAAACTGCATGTGATTCAACTCCATTTAGGACTGGGAAACAAAAGCTAGCTCGCCTTACATGAAACACCCTCTGCTTTTGAGAAAAGAGCACTCTTCTACTCTACTCTGTTTCCTATGGGTTCCAAACAGTGAGCTTGCTCAGAACAAAAGAACTGTGCTTCCTACACACACGGGCCATATCTAGTTCAACTCTCCTTAAGAAACTGACAAGAACAGTAGCTCCTCTTCCGTCCAATACTCTGTACTTGCCGGGAACAGACGCGAGTGCTATTTGCACTGTGTATGGCAATTGGAGCACAATAGTGACTTGTCTTACCAGAAAACAACTCTTACTCGTAGGACAAAAAACTGCATGTGACTCAAATCCATTTAGGACTGGGAAAGAAACACTAGCTCGACGTACAAGAAACACACTCTGCTTTTGAGAAAAGAGCACTCTTCTACTCTACTGTGTTTCCTATGGGGTCCAAACAGTGAGCTTGCTCAAAACAAAAGAACTGTGCTTCCTACACATGGGCCATATCTAGTTCAACTCTGCGTAGGAAACTGACAAGAACAGTAGCTCCTCTTCAGTCCGATACACTGTACTTGCTGGGAACAGATGCCAGTGCTATTTGTCCTGTGTATGGCAATGGCAGTGCAATAGTGACTCTTCTTACCAGAAAACAACTCTTGCTTGTAGGACCAGAAACTGCATGTGATTCAACTCCATTTAGGACTGAGAAACAAAAGCTAGCTCACCTTGCAAGAAACACACTCTGCTTTAGAGAAAAGAGCACTCTTCTACTCTACTGTTTTTCCTATAGGGCCAGAACAGTGAGCTTGCTCAGAACAAAAGAACTGTGCTTCCTACACACGGGCCATATCTCGTTCAACTGTGCTTAGGAAACTGAGAAGAACAGTAGCTCCTCTTCAGTCCGATACACTGTACTTGCTGGGAACATAGGGGAGTGCTATTTGCACTCTTTATGTCAATGGGACCGCAATAGTGACTTTCCTTACCAGAAAACAACTCTTGTTCTTAGGACCAGAAACTGCATATGATTCAACTCCATTTAGGACTGGGAAACAAATGCTAGCTCGACTTCCAAGAAACAAACTCTGCTTTTGAGAAAAGAGCACTCTTCTACTCTACTGTGTTTCCTATGGGGTCCAAACAGTGAGCTTGCTCAGAACAAAAGAACTGTGCTTCCTACACACACGGACCATATCTAGTTCAACTCTGCTTAGTAAACTGACAAGAACAGTAGCTCCTATTCAGTCCAATACACTGTACTTGCTGGGAAAAGACGCGAGTGCTATTTGCCTTGTGAAGGGCAATGGGAGCGCAATAGTGACTATCCTTACCAGAAAACAACTCTTGTTCATAGGACCAGAAACTGCATGAGATTCAACTCCATTTAGGACTAGGAAACAAACGCTAGCTCGCCTTACAAAAACACACTCTGCTTTTGAGAAAAGAGCACCTTTCTACTCTACTGTGTTTCCTATGTGTTCTGAAAAGTGAGCTTGCTCAGAAAAAAAAAAAACTGTGCTTCCTACACACGGGCCATATCTAGTTCAACTCTGCTTTGGAAACTGACAAGAACAGTAGCTCCTCTTCAGTCTGATACACTGTACTTGCTGGGAACAGACGCGAGTGCTATTTGCACTGTGTACGGCAATGGGAGCGCAATAGTGACTTTCCTTACCAGAAAAAAACTCTTGATCGTAGGACCAGAAACAGCATGTGATTCAACTCCACTTAGGAGTGGGAAACAAATGCTAGGTCGCCTTACATGAAACACACTCTGCTTTTGAGAAAATAGCACTCTTCTACTCTACTGTGTTTCCTATGTGTTCCGAACAGTGAGCTTGCTCAGAATAAAAAAACTGTACTTCCTACTCACACGGCCATATCTAGTTCAAGTCTGCTTAGGAACCTGACAAGAACAGTATATCCTCTTCAGTCCAATACACTGTAATTGCTGGGAAAAGACGCCAGTGCTATTTGTCCTGTGTATGGCAATGGCAGCGCAATAGTGACTCTTCTTACCAGAAAACAACTCTTGCCCGTAGGACCAGAAACTGCATGTGATTCAACTCCATTTAGGACTGGGAAACAAACTCTAGCTCACTTTACAAGAAACACACTCTGCTTTTGAGAAAAGAGCACTCTTCTACTCTACTGTGTTTCCTATGGGGTCCAAACAGTGAGCTTGCTAAGAACAAAAGAACTGTGCTTCCTACACACACGGGCCATATCTAGTTCAACTCTGCTTAGGAAACTGAGAAGAACAGTAGCTCCTTTTCAATCCAATACACTGTACTTGCTGGGAACAGACGGGAAGGCTATTTGCACTGTGTATGGCAAAGGGAGCGCAATAGTGACTTTCCTTACCAGAAAACAACTCTTGCTCGTAGGAAAAGAAACTGCATGTGACTCCACTCCATTTAGGACTGGGAATCAAATGGTAGCTCGCCTTACAAGAAATACACTCTGCTTAAGAGAAAAGAGCACTCTTCTACTCTACTGTGTTTCCTATGGGGTCCAAACAGTGAGCTTGCTCAGAACAAAAGAACTGTGCTTCCTACACACACGGGCCATATCTATTTCAACTCTGCTTAGGAAACTGACAAGAACAGTAGCTCCTCTTCCATCCAATACACTGTACTTGCGGGGAACAGACGCGAGTGCTATTTGCACTGTGTATGGCAATGGGAGCACAATAGTGACTCGTCTTACCAGAAAACAACTCTTGCTCGTAGGACAAAAAACTACATGTGACTCAACTCCATTTAGGACTGGGAAACAAACGCTAGCTCACCTTACAAGAAACACACTCTGCTTTTGAGAAAAGAGCACTCTTCTACTCTACTGTGTTTCCTCTTTGGTCTGAACAGTGAGCTTGCTCAGAACAAAATAACTGTGCTTCCTACACACACGGCCATATCTAGTTCAATTCTGCTTAGGAACCTGACAAGAACAGTAGATCCTCTACAGTCCAATACACTGTACTTGCTGGGAACAGACGCCAGTGCTATTAGTCCTGTGTAAGGCAATGGCAGCGCAATAGTGACTCTTCTTACCAGAAAACAACTCTTGCTTGTAGGACCAGAAACTGCATGTGATTCAACTCCATTTAGAACTGGGAAACAAATGCTAGCTCGCCTTACATGTAACACACTCTGCATTTGAGAAAAGAGCACTCTTCTACTCTATTGTGTTTCCTATCGGGTCCGAAGAGTGAGCTTGCTCAGAACAAAAGAACTGTGCTTCCTACACACACGGGCCATATCTAGTTCAACTCTGCTTAGGAAACCAACAAGAACAGTAGCTCCTCTTCAGTCCAATACACTGTACTTGCGGGGAACAGACGCGAGTGCTATTTGCACTGTGTATGGCATTGGAGCACAATAGTGACTTTCTTTACCAGAAAACAACTCTTGCTCGTAGAACCAGAAACTGCATGTGATTCAACTCCATTTAGGACTGGGAAACAAATGCTAGCTCGCCTTTCATGAAACACAATCTGCTTTTGAGAAAAGAGCACTCTTCTACTCTACTGTGCTTCCTATGGGGTCCGAACAGTGAGCTTCCTCAGAACAAAAAAACTGTACTTCCTACTCACACGGGCATATCTAGTTCAAGTCTGCTTAGGAACCTGACAAGAACAGTATATCCTCTTCAGTCCAACACACTGTACTTGCTGGGAACAGATGCCAGTGCTATTTGTCCTGTGTATGGCAATGGCAGCGCAATAGTGACTCTTCTTACCAGAAAACAACTCTTGCTTGTTGGACCAGAAACTGCATGTGATTCAACTCCATTTAGGACTGGGAAACAAACTCTAGCTCGCTTTACAAGAAACACACTCTGCTTTTGAGAAAAGAGCACTCTTCTACTCTACTGTGTTTCCTATGGGGTCCAAACAGTGAGCTTGCTCAGAACAAAAGAACTGTGCTTCCTACACACACGGGCCATATGTAGTTCAACTCTGCTTAGAAAACTGAAAAAAACAGTAGATCCTCTTCAGTACAATACAATGTACTTGCGGGGAACAGACGCGAGTGCTATTTGCACTGTGTATGGCAATTGGAGCACAATAGTGACTTGTCTTACCAGAAAACAACTCTTGCTCGTAGGACAAAAAACTGCATGTGACTCAACTCCATTTAGAACTGGGAAAGAAACAGCAGCCCGACTTCCAAGAAACACACTCTGCTTTTGAGAAAAGAGCACTCTTCTACTCTACTGTGTTTCCTATGGGGTCCAAACAGTGAGCCTGCTCAGAACAAAAGAACTGTGCTTCCTACACGCACGGACCATATCTAGTTCAACTCTGCTTAGTAAACTGACAAGAACAGTAGCTCCTATTCAGTCCAATACACTGTACTTGCTGGGAAAAGACGCGAGTGCTATTTGCCTTGTGAAGGGCAATGGGAGCGCAATAGTGACTTTCCTTACCAGAAAACAACTCTTGTTCATAGGACCAGAAACTGCATGTGATTCAACTCCATTTAGGACTAGGAAACAAATGCTAGCTCGCCTTACAAAAACACACTCTACTTTTGAGAAAAGAGCACTCTTGTACTCTACTGTGTTTCCTATGTGTTCCGAAAAGTGAGCTTGCTCAGAACAAAAAAACTGTGCTTCCTACACACGGGCCATATCTAGTTCAACTCTGCTTTGGAAACTGACAAGAACAGTAGCGCCTCTTCAGTCCGATACACTGTACTTGCTGGGAACAGACGCGAGTGCTATTTGCACTGTGTATGGTAATGGGAGCGCAATAGTGACTTTCCTTACCAGAAAACAACTCTTGCTCCTAAGACCAGAAACTGCATGTGATTCAACTCCATTTAGGACTGGGAAACATACTCTACCTCGCCTTACATGAAACACACTCTGCTTTTGAGAAAAGAGCACTCTTCTACTCTACTGTGTTTCCTATGTGGTCCGAACAGTAAGCTTGCTCAGAACAAAAGAACTGTGCTTCCTACACACACGGGCCATATCTAGTTCAACTGTGCTTAGGAAACTGACAAGAACAGTAGCTCCTCTTCCGTCCAATACACTGTACTTGCGGGGAACAGACGCGAGTGCTATTTGCATTGTGTATGGCAGTTGGAGAACAATAGTGACTTGTCTTACAAGAAAACAACTTTTGCTCATAGGACAAAAAACTGCATGTGACTCAACTCCATTTAGGACTGGGAAACAAACGCTAGCTCGCCTTACAAAAAAACAAACTCTGCTTTTGAGAAAAGAGCACTCTTCTACTCTACTGTGTTACCTATGTGTTCCGAACAGTGAGCTTGCTCAGAACAAAAAAACTGTGCTTCCTACACACACGGCCATATCTAGTTCAAGTCTGCTTAGGAACCTGACAAGAACAGTAGCTCCTCTTCAGTCCAATACACTGTACTTGCTGGGAACAGACGCGAGTGCTATTTGCACTGTGTATGGCAATGGGAGCGCAATAGTGACTCTTCATTCCAGAAAACAACTCTTGCTCATAGGACAAAAAACTGCATGTGACTCAACTCCATTTAGGACTAGGAAACAAACGCTAGCTCGCATTATATGAAACACACTCTGCTTTTGAGAAAAGAGCACTCTTCTACTCTACTGTGTTTCCTATGTGTTCCGAACAGTGAGCTTGCTCAGAACAAAAAAACTGTACTTCCTACTCACACGGCCATATCTAGTTCAAGTCTGCTTAGGAACCTGACAAGAACAGTATATCCTCTTCAGTCCAATACACTGTACTTGCTGGGAACAGACGCCAGTGCTATGGCAATGGCAGCGCAATAGTGACTCTTCTTACTAGAAAACAACTCTTGCTCGTAGGACCAGAAACTGCATGTGATTCAACTCCATTTAGGACTGGGAAACAAACAGTAGCTTGCCTTACAAGAAACACACTCTGCTTTAGAGAAAAGAGCACTCTTCTACTCTACTGTGTTTCCTATAGGGCCAGAATACTGAGCTTGCTCAGAACAAAAGAACTGTGCTTCCTACACACGGGCCATATCTAGTTCAACTCTGCTTAGGAAACTGACAAGAACAGTAGCTCCTCTTCAGTCCGATACACTGTACTTGCTGGGAACAGACGCGAGTGCTATTTGCACTGTGTATGGCAATGGGAGCACAATAGTGACTTTCTTTACCAGAAAACAACTCTTCTTCGTAGGACCAGAAACTGCATGTGATTCAACTCCATTAAACTAGGAAACAAACGCTAGCTCGCCTTACAAAAACACACTCTGCTTTTGAGAAAAGATCACGCTTCTACTCTACTGTGTTTCCTATAGGGCCAGAAGAGTGAGCTTGCTCAGAACATAAGAACTCTGCTTCCTACACACAAGGGCCATATCATGTTCAACTCTGCTTAGGAAACTGACAAGAACAGTAGCTCCTCTTCAGTCCAATACACTGTACTTGCTGGGAACAGACGCGAGTGCTATTTGCACTGTGTATGGCAAGGGGAGCGCAATAGTGACTTTCCTTACCAGAAAACAACTCATGCTCTTAGGGCCAGAAACTGCATGTGATTCAACTCCATTTAGGACTGGGAAACAAATGCTAGCTCGCCTTACAAGAAACACACTCTGCATTTGAGAAAAGAGCACTCTTCTACTCTATTTTGTTTCCTATCAGGTCCGAAGAGTGAGCTTGCTCAGAACAAAAGAACTGTGCTTCCTACACACACGGGCCATATCTAGTTCAACTCTGCTTAGGAAACCAACATGAACAGTAGCTCCTCTTCAGTCCAATACACTGTACTTGCGGGGAACAGACGCGAGTGCTATTTGCACTGTGTATGGCATTGGAGCACAATAGTGACTTGTCTTACCAGAAAACAACTCTTGCTCGTAGGACAAAAAACTGCATGTGACTCAACTCCTTTTAGGACTGGAAAACAAACGCTAGCTCGCCTTACATGAAACACACTCTGCTTTTGAGAAAAGAGCACTCTTCTACTCTACTGTGTTTCCTATGTGTTCTGAACAGTGAGCTTGCTCAGAACAAAAAAACTGTACTTCCTACTCACACGGCCATATCTAGTTCAAGTCTGCTTAGGAACCTGACAAGAACAGTATATCCTCTTCAGTCCAATACACTGTACTTGCTGGGAACAGACGCCAGTACTATGGCAATGGCAGCCCAATAGTGACTCTTCTTACCAGAAAACAACTCTTGCTCGTAGGACCAGAAACTGCATGTGATTCAACTCCATTTAGGACTGGGAAACAAACTCTAGCTCGCTTTACAAAAAGCACACTCTGCTTTTGAGAAAAGAGCACTCTTCTACTCTACTGTATTTCCTATAGGGCCAGAACAGTGAACTTGCTCAGAACAAAAGAACTGTGCTTCCTACACACACGGACCATATCTAGTTCAACTCTGCTTAGGAAACTGAGAAGAATGGTAGCTCCTCTTCAGTCCAATACACTGTACTTGCTGGGAACAGACGGGAGGGCTATTTGCACTGTGTATGGCAATGGGAGCGCAATAGTGACTTTCCTTACCAGAAAACAACTCTTGCTCGTAGGACCAGAAACTGCATGTGATTCCACTCCATTTAAGACTGGGAAACAAACGGTAGCTTGCCTTACAAGAAACACACTCTGCTTTAGAGAAAAGAGCACTCTTCTACTCTACTGTGTTTCCTATGGTGTGCAAACAGTGAGCTTGCTCAGAAGAAAAGAACTGTGCTTCCTACACACACGGGCCATATCTAGTTCAATTCTGCTTAGGAAACTGACAAGAACAGTAGCTCCTCTTCAGTCTGATACACTGTACTTGCTGGGAAAAGACGCGAGAGCTATTTGCACTGTGTATGGCAAGGGGAGCGCAATAGTGACTTTCCTTACCAGAAAACAACTCTTGCTCGTAGGACCAGAAACTGCATGTGACTCAACTCCATTTGGAACTGGGAAACAAACGCTAGCTCGCCTTACAAGAAACACACTCTGCTTTTGAGAAAAGAGCACTCTTCTACTCTACTGTGTTTCCTCTAGGGCCAGAACAGTGAGCTTGCTCAGAACAAAAGAACTGTGCTTACTACACACGAGCCATATCTAGTTCAACTCTGCTTAGGACACTGACAAAAACATTAGCTCCTCTTCAGTCCGATACACTGTACTTGCTGGGAACAGACGCAAGTGCTATTTGCACTGTGTATGGCAACGGGAGCACAATAGTGACTTTCTTTACCAGAAAACAACTCTTCTTCGTAGGACCAGAAACTGCATGTGATTCAACTCCATTTAACTAGGAAACAAACGCTAGCTCGCCTTACAAAACACACTCTGCTTTTGAGAAAAGAGCACGCTTCTACTCTACTGTGTTTCCTATAGGGCCAGAGGAGTGAGTTTGCTCAGAACATAAGAACTGTGCTTCCTACACACAAGGGCCATATCATGTTCAACTCTGCTTAGGAAACTGACAAGAACAGTAGCTCCTCTTCAGTCCAATACACTGTACTTGCTGGGAACAGACGCGAGAGCTATTTTCACTATGCATGGCAAAAGGAGCGCAATAGTGACTTTCCTTACCAGAAAACAACTCATGCTCTTAGGACCAGAAACTGCATGTGATTCAACTCCATTTAGGACTGGGAAACAAATGCTAGCTCGCCTTACAAGAAACACACTCTGTTTTTGAGAAAAGAGCACTCTTCTACTCTACTGTGTTTCCTATGGTGTCCGAACAGTGAGCTTGCTCAGAACAAAAGAACTGTGCTTCCTACACACACGGCCATATCTAGTTCAATTCTGCTTAGGAACCTGACAAGAACAGTAGATCCTCTTCAGTCCAATACACTGTACTTGCTGGGAACAGACGTTAGTGCTATTTGTCCTGTGTAAGGCAATGGCAGCGTAATAGTGACTCTTCTTACCATAAAACAACTCTTGCACGTAGGACTAGAAACTGCATGTGATTCAACTCCATTTAGGACTGGGAAACAAATGCTTGCTCGCCTTACAAGAAACACACTCTGCTTTAGAGAAAAGAGCACTCTTCTACTCTACTGTGTTTCCTATATGGCAAGAACAGTGAGCTTGCTCAGAACAAAAGAACTGTGCTTCCTACACACACGGGCCATATCTAGTTCAACTCTGCTTAGGAAACTGAGAAGAACAGTAGCTCCTCTTCAGTCCAATACACTGTACTTTCGGGGAACAGACGCGAGTGCTATTTGCACTGTGTATGGCAATTGGAGCACAATAGTGACTCGTCTTACCAGAAAACAACTCTTGCTCGTAGGACAAAAAACTGCATGAGACTCAACTCCATTTAGGACTGGGAAACAAACGCTAGCTCGCCTTACAAGAAACATACTCTGCTTTTGAGAAAAGAGCACTCTTCTACTCTACTTGTGTTTCCTATTGGGTCTGAACAGTGAGCTTGCTCAGAACAAAAGAACTGTGCTTCCTACACACACGGCCATAACTAGTTCAATTCTGCTTAGGAACCTGACAAGAACAGTAGATCCTCTTCAGTCCAATACACTGTACTTCCTGGGAACAGACGCCAGTGCTATTTGTCCTGTGTATGGCAATGGCAGCGCAATAGTGACTCTTCTTACCATAAAACAACTCTTGCTCGTAGGACCAGAAACTGCATGTGATTCAACTCCATCTAGGACTGGGAAACAAAAGCTAGCTCACCTTACAAGAAACACACTCTGCTTTTGAGAAAAGAGCACTCTTCTACTCTACTGTGCTTCCTATGGGGTCCGAACAGTGAGCTTGCTCAGAACAAAAGAACTGTGCTTCCTACACACACGGGCCATATCTAGTTCAACTCTGCTTAGGAAACTGAGAAGAACAGTAGCTCCTCTTCAGTCCAATACACTGTACTTGCTGGGAACAGACAGGAGGGCAATTTGCACTGTGTATGGCAATGGGAGCGCAATAGTTACTTTCCTTACCAGAAAACAACTCTTGCTCGTAGGACCAGAAACTGCATGTGACTCAACTCCATTTAGGACTGGGAAACAAACGCTATCTCGCCTTACAAGAAAGACACTCCGCTTTTGAGAAAATAGCAATCTTCTACTCTACTGTGTTTCCTATGGGGTCCGAACAGTGAGCCTGCTCAGAACAAAAGAACTGTGCTTCCTACATACACGACCATATCTAGTTCAATTCTGCTTAGGAACCTGACAAGAACAGTAGATCCTCTTCAGTCCAATACACTGTACTTGTTGGGAACAGACGCCAGTGCTATTTGTCCTGTGAATGGCAATGGCAGCGCAATAGTGACTCTTCTTACTATATAACAACTCTTGCTCA
>NW_026737127.1:0-49661 GCF_949786415.1 Peromyscus eremicus | reverse complement strand
GTGTATGGCAATGGGAGCGCAATAGTGACTCTTCTTAGCAGAAAACAACTCTTGCTCGTAGGACCACAAACTGCATGGGATTCAACTCCGTTTAGGACTGGGAAACAAACGCTAGCTCGCCTTGCAAGAAACACACTCTGCTTTTGAGAAAACAGCACTCTTCTACTCTCCTGTGTTTCCTATAGGGCCAGAACAGTGAGCTTGCTCAGAACAAAAAAACTGTGCTTCCTACACACACGGGGCATATCTAGTTCAACTCTGCTTAGGAAACTGACCAGAACAGTAGCTTCTCTTCAGTCCAATACACTGTACTTGCTGGGAACAGACGCGAGTGCTATTTGCACTGTGTATGGCAATGGGAGCGCAATAGTGACTCTTCTTAGCAGAAAACAACTCTTGCTCGTAGGACCAGAAACTGCATGGGATTCAACTCTGTTTAGGACTGGGAAACAAACGCTAGCTCGCCTTGCAAGAAACACACTCTGCTTTTGAGAAAACAGCACTCTTCTACTCTCCTGTGTTTCCTACAGGGCCAGAACAGTGAGCTTGCTCAGAAAAAAAGAACTGTGCTTCCTACACACACGGGGCATATCTAGTTCAACTCTGCTTAGGAAACTGACCAGAACAGTAGCTTCTCTTCAGTCCAATACACTGTACTTGCTGGGAACAGACGCGAGTGCTATTTGCACTGTGTATGGCAATGGGAGCGCAATAGTGACTCTTCTTAGCAGAAAACAACTCTTGCTCGTAGGACCAGAATCTGCATGGGATTCAACTCCGTTTAGGACTGGGAAACAAACGCTAGCTCGCCTTGCAAGAAACACACTCTGCTTTTGAGAAAACAGCACTCTTCTACTCTCCTGTGTTTCCTATAGGGCCAGAACAGTGAGCTTGCTCAGAACAAAAGAACTGTGCTTCCTACACACACGGGGCATATCTAGTTCAACTCTGCTTAGGAAACTGACCAGAACAGTAGCTTCTCTTCAGTCCAATACACTGTACTTGCTGGGAAGAGACGCGAGTGCTATTTGCACTGTGTATGGCAATGGGAGCGCAATAGTGACTCTTCTTAGCAGAAAACAACTCTTGCTCGTAGGACCAGAAACTGCATGGGATTCAACTCCGTTTAGGACTGGGAAACAAACGCTAGCTCGCCTTGCAAGAAACACACTCTGCTTTTGAGAAAACAGCACTCTTCTACTCTCCTGTGTTTCCTACAGGGCCAGAACAGTGAGCTTGCTCAGAAAAAAAGAACTGTGCTTCCTACACACACGGGGCATATCTAGTTCAACTCTGCTTAGGAAACTGACCAGAACAGTAGCTTCTCTTCAGTCCAATACACTGTACTTGCTGGGAACAGACGCGAGTGCTATTTGCACTGTGTATGGCAATGGGAGCGCAAGAGTGACTCTTCTTAGCAGAAAACAACTCTTGCTCGTAGGACCAGAAACTGCATGGGATTCAACTCCGTTTAGGACTGGGAAACAAACGCTAGCTCGCCTTGCAAGAAACACACTCTGCTTTTGAGAAAACAGCACTCTTCTACTTCCTGTGTTTCCTATAGGGCCAGAACAGTGAGCTTGCTCAGAACAAAAGAACTGTGCTTCCTACACACACGGGGCATATCTAGTTCAACTCTGCTTAGGAAACTGACCAGAACAGTAGCTTCTCTTCAGTCCAATACACTGTACTTGCTGGGAACAGACGTGAGTGCTATTTGCACTGTGTATGGCAATGGGAGCGCAATAGTGACTCTTCTTAGCAGAAAACAACTCTTGCTCGTAGGACCAGAAACTGCATGGGATTCTACTCCGTTTAGGACTGGGAAACAAACGCTAGCTCGCCTTGCAAGAAACACACTCTGCTTTTGAGAAAACAGCACTCTTCTACTCTCCTGTGTTTCCTATAGGGCCAGAACAGTGAGCTTGCTCAGAACAAAAAAACTGTGCTTCCTACACACACGGGGCATATCTAGTTCAACTCTGCTTAGGAAACTGACCAGAACAGTAGCTTCTCTTCAGTCCAATACACTGTACTTGCTGGGAACAGACGCGAGTGCTATTTGCACTGTGTATGGCAATGGGAGCGCAATAGTGACTCTTCTTAGCAGAAAACAACTCTTGCTCGTAGGACCAGAAACTGCATGGGATTCAACTCCGTTTAGGACTGGGAAACAAACGCTAGCTCGCCTTGCAAGAAAACACACTCTGCTTTTGAGAAAACAGCACTCTTCTACTCTCCTGTGTTTCCTATAGGGCCAGAACAGTGAGCTTGCTCAGAACCAAAGAACTGTGCTTCCTACACACACGGGGCATATCTAGTTCAACTCTGCTTAGGAAACTGACCAGAACAGTAGCTTCTCTTCAGTCCAATACACTGTACTTGCTGGGAACAGACGCGAGTGCTATTTGCACTGTGTATGGCAATGGGAGCGCAATAGTGACTCTTCTTAGCAGAAAACAACTCTTGCTCGTAGGACCAGAAACTGCATGGGATTCTACTCCGTTTAGGACTGGGAAACAAACGCTAGCTCGCCTTGCAAGAAACACACTCTGCTTTTGAGAAAACAGCACTCTTCTACTCTCCTGTGTTTCCTATAGGGCCAGAACAGTGAGCTTGCTCAGAACAAAAGAACTGTGCTTCCTACACACACGGGGCATATCTAGTTCAACTCTGCTTAGGAAACTGACCAGAACAGTAGCTTCTCTTCAGTCCAATACACTGTACTTGCTGGGAACAGACGAGAGTGCTATTTGCACTGTGCATGGCAATGGGAGCGCAATAGTGACTCTTCTTAGCAGAAAACAACTCTTGCTCGTAGGACCAGAAACTGCATGGGATTCTACTCCGTTTAGGACTGGGAAACAAACGCTAGCTCGCCTTGCAAGAAACACACTCTGCTTTTGAGAAAACAGCACTCTTCTACTCTCCTGTGTTCCTATAGGGCCAGAACAGTGAGCTTGCTCAGAACAAAAGAACTGTGCTTCCTACACACACGGGGCATATCTAGTTCAACTCTGCTTAGGAAACTGACCAGAACAGTAGCTTCTCTTCAGTCCAATACACTGTACTTGCTGGGAACAGACGCGAGTGCTATTTGCACTGTGTATGGCAATGGGAGCGCAATAGTGACTCTTCTTAGCAGAAAACAACTCTTGCTCGTAGGACCAGAATCTGCATGGGATTCAACTCCGTTTAGGACTGGGAAACAAACGCTAGCTCGCCTTGCAAGAAACACACTCTGCTTTTGAGAAAACAGCACTCTTCTACTCTCCTGTGTTTCCTATAGGGCCAGAACAGTGAGCTTGCTCAGAACAAAAGAACTGTGCTTCCTACACACACGGGGCATATCTAGTTCAACTCTGCTTAGGAAACTGACCAGAACAGTAGCTTCTCTTCAGTCCAATACACTGTACTTGCTGGGAACAGACGCGAGTGCTATTTGCACTGTGTATGGCAATGGGAGCGCAATAGTGACTCTTCTTAGCAGAAAACAACTCTTGCTCGTAGGACCAGAAACTGCATGGGATTCAACTCCGTTTAGGACTGGGAAACAAACGCTAGCTCGCCTTGCAAGAAACACACTCTGCTTTTGAGAAAACAGCACTATTCTACTCTCCTGTGTTTCCTACAGGGCCAGAACAGTGAGCTTGCTCAGAAAAAAAGAACTGTGCTTCCTACACACACGGGGCATATCTAGTTCAACTCTGCTTAGGAAACTGACCAGAACAGTAGCTTCTCTTCAGTCCAATACACTGTACTTGCTGGGAACAGACGCGAGTGCTATTTGCACTGTGTATGGCAATGGGAGCACAAGAGTGACTCTTCTTAGCAGAAAACAACTCTTGCTCGTAGGACCAGAAACTGCATGGGATTCAACTCCGTTTAGGACTGGGAAACAAACGCTAGCTCGCCTTGCAAGAAACACACTCTGCTTTTGAGAAAACAGCACTCTTCTACTTCCTGTGTTTCCTATAGGGCCAGAACAGTGAGCTTGCTCAGAACAAAAGAACTGTGCTTCCTACACACACGGGGCATATCTAGTTCAACTCTGCTTAGGAAACTGACCAGAACAGTAGCTTCTCTTCAGTCCAATACACTGTACTTGCTGGGAACAGACGTGAGTGCTATTTGCACTGTGTATGGCAATGGGAGCGCAATAGTGACTCTTCTTAGCAGAAAACAACTCTTGCTCGTAGGACCAGAAACTGCATGGGATTCTACTCCGTTTAGGACTGGGAAACAAACGCTAGCTCGCCTTGCAAGA
Organism: Peromyscus eremicus; assembly: GCF_949786415.1. Taxonomy (NCBI): domain Eukaryota; kingdom Metazoa; phylum Chordata; class Mammalia; order Rodentia; family Cricetidae; genus Peromyscus; species Peromyscus eremicus. The sequence continues at coordinate 45,394 of NW_026737127.1, read as the reverse complement.
AACACACTCTGCTTTTGAGAAAACAGCACTCTTCTACTCTCCTGTGTTTCCTATAGGGCCAGAACAGTGAGCTTGCTCAGAACAAAAAAACTGTGCTTCCTACACACACGGGGCATATCTAGTTCAACTCTGCTTAGGAAACTGACCAGAACAGTAGCTTCTCTTCAGTCCAATACACTGTACTTGCTGGGAACAGACGCGAGTGCTATTTGCACTGTGTATGGCAATGGGAGCGCAATAGTGACTCTTCTTAGCAGAAAACAACTCTTGCTCGTAGGACCAGAAACTGCATGGGATTCAACTCCGTTTAGGACTGGGAAACAAACGCTAGCTCGCCTTGCAAGAAACACACTCTGCTTTTGAGAAAACAGCACTCTTCTACTCTCCTGTGTTTCCTATAGGGCCAGAACAGTGAGCTTGCTCAGAACAAAAGAACTGTGCTTCCTACACACACGGGGCATATCTAGTTCAACTCTGCTTAGGAAACTGACCAGAACAGTAGCTTCTCTTCAGTCCAATACACTGTACTTGCTGGGAACAGACGCGAGTGCTATTTGCACTGTGTATGGCAATGGGAGCGCAATAGTGACTCTTCTTAGCAGAAAACAACTCTTGCTCGTAGGACCAGAAACTGCATGGGATTCTACTCCGTTTAGGACTGGGAAACAAACGCTAGCTCGCCTTGCAAGAAACACACTCTGCTTTTGAGAAAACAGCACTCTTCTACTCTCCTGTGTTTCCTATAGGGCCAGAACAGTGAGCTTGCTCAGAACAAAAGAACTGTGCTTCCTACACACACGGGGCATATCTAGTTCAACTCTGCTTAGGAAACTGACCAGAACAGTAGCTTCTCTTCAGTCCAATACACTGTACTTGCTGGGAACAGACGCGAGTGCTATTTGCCCTGTGTATGGCAATGGGAGCGCAATAGTGACTCTTCTTAGCAGAAAACAACTCTTGCTCGTAGGACCAGAATCTGCATGGGATTCAACTCCGTTTAGGACTGGGAAACAAACGCTAGCTCGCCTTGCAAGAAACACACTCTGCTTTTGAGAAAACAGCACTCTTCTACTCTCCTGTGTTTCCTATAGGGCCAGAACAGTGAGCTTGCTCAGAACAAAACAACTGTGCTTCCTACACACACGGGGCATATCTAGTTCAACTCTGCTTAGGAAACTGACCAGAACAGTAGCTTCTCTTCAGTCCAATACACTGTACTTGCTGGGAACAGACGCGAGTGCTATTTGCACTGTGTATGGCAATGGGAGCACAATAGTGACTCTTCTAAGCAGAAAACAACTCTTGCTCGTAGGACCAGAAACTGCATGGGATTCAACTCCGTTTAGGACTGGGAAACAAACGCTAGCTCGCCTTGCAAGAAACACACTCTGCTTTTGAGAAAACAGCACTCTTCTACTCTCCTGTGTTTCCTATAGGGCCAGAACAGTGAGCTTGCTCAGAACAAAAGAACTGTGCTTCCTACACACACGGGGCATATCTAGTTCAACTCTGCTTAGGAAACTGACAAGAACAGTAGCTTCTCTTCAGTCCAATACACTGTACTTGCTGGGAACAGACGCGAGTGCTATTTGCACTGTGTATGGCAATGGGAGCGCAATAGTGACTCTTCTTAGCAGAAAACAACTCTTGCTCGTAGGACCACAAACTGCATGGGATTCAACTCCGTTTAGGACTGGGAAACAAACGCTAGCTCGCCTTGCAAGAAACACACTCTGCTTTTGAGAAAACAGCACTCTTCTACTCTCCTGTGTTTCCTATAGGGCCAGAACAGTGAGCTTGCTCAGAACAAAAAAACTGTGCTTCCTACACACACGGGGCATATCTAGTTCAACTCTGCTTAGGAAACTGACCAGAACAGTAGCTTCTCTTCAGTCCAATACACTGTACTTGCTGGGAACAGACGCGAGTGCTATTTGCACTGTGTATGGCAATGGGAGCGCAATAGTGACTCTTCTTAGCAGAAAACAACTCTTGCTCGTAGGACCACAAACTGCATGGGATTCAACTCCGTTTAGGACTGGGAAACAAACGCTAGCTCGCCTTGCAAGAAACACACTCTGCTTTTGAGAAAACAGCACTCTTCTACTCTCCTGTGTTTCCTATAGGGCCAGAACAGTGAGCTTGCTCAGAACAAAACAACTGTGCTTCCTACACACACGGGGCATATCTAGTTCAACTCTGCTTAGGAAACTGACCAGAACAGTAGCTTCTCTTCAGTCCAATACACTGTACTTGCTGGGAACAGACGCGAGTGCTATTTGCACTGTGTATGGCAATGGGAGCGCAATAGTGACTCTTAGCAGAAAAACACTTGATCGTAGGACCAGAAACTGCATGGGATTCAACTCCGTTTAGGACTGGGAAACAAACGCTAGCTCGCCTTGCAAGAAACACACTCTGCTTTTGAGAAAACAGCACTCTTCTACTCTCCTGTGTTTCCTATAGGGCCAGAACAGTGAGCTTGCTCAGAACAACAGAACTGTGCTTCCTACACACACGGGGCATATCTAGTTCAACTCTGCTTAGGAAACTGACCAGAACAGTAGCTTCTCTTCAGTCCAATACACTGTACTTGCTGGGAACAGACGCGAGTGCTATTTGCACTGTGTATGGCAATGGGAGCGCAATAGTGACTCTTCTTAGCAGAAAACAACTCTTGCTCGTAGGACCAGAAACTGCATGGGATTCTACTCCGTTTAGGACTGGGAAACAAACGCTAGCTCGCCTTGCAAGAAACACACTCTGCTTTTGAGAAAACAGCACTCTTCTACTCTCCTGTGTTTCCTATAGGGCCAGAACAGTGAGCTTGCTCAGAACCAAAGAACTGTGCTTCCTACACACACGGGGCATATCTAGTTCAACTCTGCTTAGGAAACTGACCAGAACAGTAGCTTCTCTTCAGTCCAATACACTGTACTTGCTGGGAACAGACGCGAGTGCTCTTTGCACTGTGTATGGCAATGGGAGCGCAATAGTGACTCTTCTTAGCAGAAAACAACTCTTGCTCGTAGGAGCACAAACTGCATGGGATTCAACTCCGTTTAGGACTGGGAAACAAACGCTAGCTCGCCTTGCAAGAAACACACTCTGCTTTTGAGAAAACAGCACTCTTCTACTCTCCTGTGTTTCCTATAGGGCCAGAACAGTGAGCTTGCTCAGAACAAAACAACTGTGCTTCCTACACACACGGGGCATATCTAGTTCAACTCTGCTTAGGAAACTGACCAGAACAGTAGCTTCTCTTCAGTCCAATACACTGTACTTGCTGGGAACAGACGCGAGTGCTATTTGCACTGTGTATGGCAATGGGAGCGCAATAGTGACTCTTCTTAGCAGAAAACAACTCTTGCTCGTAGGACCAGAAACTGCATGGGATTCAACTCCGTTTAGGACTGGGAAACAAACGCTAGCTCGCCTTGCAAGAAACACACTCTGCTTTTGAGAAAACAGCACTATTCTACTCTCCTGTGTTTCCTACAGGGCCAGAACAGTGAGCTTGCTCAGAAAAAAAGAACTGTGCTTCCTACACACACGGGGCATATCTAGTTCAACTCTGCTTAGGAAACTGACCAGAACAGTAGCTTCTCTTCAGTCCAATACACTGTACTTGCTGGGAACAGACGCGAGTGCTATTTGCACTGTGTATGGCAATGGGAGCGCAATAGTGACTCTTCTTAGCAGAAAACAACTCTTGCTCGTAGGACCAGAATCTGCATGGGATTCAACTCCGTTTAGGACTGGGAAACAAACGCTAGCTCGCCTTGCAAGAAACACACTCTGCTTTTGAGAAAACAGCACTCTTCTACTCTCCTGTGTTTCCTATAGGGCCAGAACAGTGAGCTTGCTCAGAACAAAACAACTGTGCTTCCTACACACACGGGGCATATCTAGTTCAACTCTGCTTAGGAAACTGACCAGAACAGTAGCTTCTCTTCAGTCCAATACACTGTACTTGCTGGGAACAGACGCGAGTGCTATTTGCACTGTGTATGGCAATGGGAGCGCAATAGTGACTCTTCTTAGCAGAAAACAACTCTTGCTCGTAGGACCAGAAACTGCATGGGATTCAACTCCGTTTAGGACTGGGAAACAAACGCTAGCTCGCCTTGCAAGAAACACACTCTGCTTTTGAGAAAACAGCACTCTTCTACTCTCCTGTGTTTCCTACAGGGCCAGAACAGTGAGCTTGCTCAGAACAAAAGAACTGTGCTTCCTACACACACGGGGCATATCTAGTTCAACTCTGCTTAGGAAACTGACCAGAACAGTAGCTTCTCTTCAGTCCAATACACTGTACTTGCTGGGAACAGACGCGAGTGCTATTTGCACTGTGTATGGCAATGGGAGCGCAAGAGTGACTCTTCTTAGCAGAAAACAACTCTTGCTCGTAGGACCAGAAACTGCATGGGATTCAACTCCGTTTAGGACTGGGAAACAAACGCTAGCTAGCCTTGCAAGAAACACACTCTGCTTTTGAGAAAACAGCACTCTTCTACTTCCTGTGTTTCCTATAGGGCCAGAACAGTGAGCTTGCTCAGAACAAAAGAACTGTGCTTCCTACACACACGGGGCATATCTAGTTCAACTCTGCTTAGGAAACTGACCAGAACAGTAGCTTCTCTTCAGTCCAATACACTGTACTTGCTGGGAACAGACGTGAGTGCTATTTGCACTGTGTATGGCAATGGGAGCGCAATAGTGACTCTTCTTAGCAGAAAACAACTCTTGCTCGTAGGACCAGAAACTGCATGGGATTCTACTCCGTTTAGGACTGGGAAACAAACGCTAGCTCGCCTTGCAAGAAACACACTCTGCTTTTGAGAAAACAGCACTCTTCTACTCTCCTGTGTTTCCTATAGGGCCAGAACAGTGAGCTTGCTCAGAACAAAAAAACTGTGCTTCCTACACACACGGGGCATATCTAGTTCAACTCTGCTTAGGAAACTGACCAGAACAGTAGCTTCTCTTCAGTCCAATACACTGTACTTGCTGGGAACAGACGCGAGTGCTATTTGCACTGTGTATGGCAATGGGAGCGCAATAGTGACTCTTCTTAGCAGAAAACAACTCTTGCTCGTAGGACCAGAAACTGCATGGGATTCAACTCCGTTTAGGACTGGGAAACAAACGCTAGCTCGCCTTGCAAGAAACACACTCTGCTTTTGAGAAAACAGCACTCTTCTACTCTCCTGTGTTTCCTATAGGGCCAGAACAGTGAGCTTGCTCAGAACCAAAGAACTGTGCTTCCTACACACACGGGGCATATCTAGTTCAACTCTGCTTAGGAAACTGACCAGAACAGTAGCTTCTCTTCAGTCCAATACACTGTACTTGCTGGGAACAGACGCGAGTGCTATTTGCACTGTGTATGGCAATGGGAGCGCAATAGTGACTCTTCTTAGCAGAAAACAACTCTTGCTCGTAAGACCAGAAACTGCATGGGATTCTACTCCGTTTAGGACTGGGAAACAAACGCTAGCTCGCCTTGCAAGAAACACACTCTGCTTTTGAGAAAACAGCACTCTTCTACTCTCCTGTGTTTCCTATAGGGCCAGAACAGTGAGCTTGCTCAGAACAAAAGAACTGTGCTTCCTACACACACGGGGCATATCTAGTTCAACTCTGCTTAGGAAACTGACCAGAACAGTAGCTTCTCTTCAGTCCAATACACTGTACTTGCTGGGAACAGACGCGAGTGCTATTTGCACTGTGTATGGCAATGGGAGCGCAATAGTGACTCTTCTTAGCAGAAAACAACTCTTGCTCGTAGGACCAGAAACTGCATGGGATTCTACTCCGTTTAGGACTGGGAAACAAACGCTAGCTCGCCTTGCAAGAAACACACTCTGCTTTTGAGAAAACAGCACTCTTCTACTCTCCTGTGTTCCTATAGGGCCAGAACAGTGAGCTTGCTCAGAACAAAAGAACTGTGCTTCCTACACACACGGGGCATATCTAGTTCAACTCTGCTTAGGAAACTGACCAGAACAGTAGCTTCTCTTCAGTCCAATACACTGTACTTGCTGGGAACAGACGCGAGTGCTATTTGCACTGTGTATGGCAATGGGAGCGCAATAGTGACTCTTCTTAGCAGAAAACAACTCTTGCTCGTAGGACCAGAAACTGCATGGGATTCAACTCCATTTAGGACTGGGAAACAAACGCTAGCTCGCCTTGCAAGAAACACACTCTGCTTTTGAGAAAACAGCACTCTTCTACTCTCCTGTGTTTCCTATAGGGCCAGAACAGTGAGCTTGCTCAGAACAAAAGAACTGTGCTTCCTACACACACGGGGCATATCTAGTTCAACTCTGCTTAGGAAACTGACCAGAACAGTAGCTTCTCTTCAGTCCAATACACTGTACTTGCTGGGAACAGACGCGAGTGCTATTTGCACTGTGTATGGCAATGGGAGCGCAATAGTGACTCTTCTTAGCAGAAAACAACTCTTGCTCGTAGGACCAGAATCTGCATGGGATTCAACTCCGTTTAGGACTGGGAAACAAACGCTAGCTCGCCTTGCAAGAAACACACTCTGCTTTTGAGAAAACAGCACTCTTCTACTCTCCTGTGTTTCCTATAGGGCCAGAACAGTGAGCTTGCTCAGAACAAAACAACTGTGCTTCCTACACACACGGGGCATATCTAGTTCAACTCTGCTTAGGAAACTGACCAGAACAGTAGCTTCTCTTCAGTCCAATACACTGTACTTGCTGGGAACAGACGCGAGTGCTATTTGCACTGTGTATGGCAATGGGAGCACAATAGTGACTCTTCTAAGCAGAAAACAACTCTTGCTCGTAGGACCAGAAACTGCATGGGATTCAACTCCGTTTAGGACTGGGAAACAAACGCTAGCTCGCCTTGCAAGAAACACACTCTGCTTTTGAGAAAACAGCACTCTTCTACTCTCCTGTGTTTCCTATAGGGCCAGAACAGTGAGCTTGCTCAGAACAAAAGAACTGTGCTTCCTACACACACGGGGCATATCTAGTTCAACTCTGCTTAGGAAACTGACAAGAACAGTAGCTTCTCTTCAGTCCAATACACTGTACTTGCTGGGAACAGACGCGAGTGCTATTTGCACTGTGTATGGCAATGGGAGCGCAATAGTGACTCTTCTTAGCAGAAAACAACTCTTGCTCGTAGGACCACAAACTGCATGGGATTCAACTCCGTTTAGGACTGGGAAACAAACGCTAGCTCGCCTTGCAAGAAACACACTCTGCTTTTGAGAAAACAGCACTCTTCTACTCTCCTGTGTTTCCTATAGGGCCAGAACAGTGAGCTTGCTCAGAACAGAAAAACTGTGCTTCCTACACACACGGGGCATATCTAGTTCAACTCTGCTTAGGAAACTGACCAGAACAGTAGCTTCTCTTCAGTCCAATACACTGTACTTGCTGGGAACAGACGCGAGTGCTATTTGCACTGTGTATGGCAATGGGAGCGCAATAGTGACTCTTCTTAGCAGAAAACAACTCTTGCTCGTAGGACCACAAACTGCATGGGATTCAACTCTGTTTAGGACTGGGAAACAAACGCTAGCTCGCCTTGCAAGAAACACACTCTGCTTTTGAGAAAACAGCACTCTTCTACTCTCCTGTGTTTCCTATAGGGCCAGAACAGTGAGCTTGCTCAGAACCAAAGAACTGTGCTTCCTACACACACGGGGCATATCTAGTTCAACTCTGCTTAGGAAACTGACCAGAACAGTAGCTTCTCTTCAGTCCAATACACTGTACTTGCTGGGAACAGACGCGAGTGCTATTTGCACTGTGTATGGCAATGGGAGCGCAATAGTGACTCTTCTTAGCAGAAAACAACTCTTGCTCGTAGGACCAGAAACTGCATGGGATTCAACTCCGTTTAGGACTGGGAAACAAACGTTAGCTCGCCTTGCAAGAAACACACTCTGCTTTTGAGAAAACAGCACTCTTCTACTCTCCTGTGTTTCCTATAGGGCCAGAACAGTGAGCTTGCTCAGAACAAAAGAACTGTGCTTCCTACACACACGGGGCATATCTAGTTCAACTCTGCTTAGGAAACTGACCAGAACAGTAGCTTCTCTTCAGTCCAATACACTGTACTTGCTGGGAACAGACGCGAGTGCTATTTGCACTGTGTATGGCAATGGGAGCGCAATAGTGACTCTTCTTAGCAGAAAACAACTCTTGCTCGTAGGACCAGAAACTGCATGGGATTCAACTCCGTTTAGGACTGGGAAACAAACGCTAGCTCGCCTTGCAAGAAACACACTCTGCTTTTGAGAAAACAGCACTCTTCTACTCTCCTGTGTTTCCTATAGGGCCAGAACAGTGAGCTTGCTCAGAACAACAGAACTGTGCTTCCTACACACACGGGGCATATCTAGTTCAACTCTGCTTAGGAAACTGACCAGAACAGTAGCTTCTCTTCAGTCCAATACACTGTACTTGCTGGGAACAGACGCGAGTGCTATTTGCACTGTGTATGGCAATGGGAGCGCAATAGTGACTCTTCTTAGCAGAAAACAACTCTTGCTCGTAGGACCAGAAACTGCATGGGATTCTACTCCGTTTAGGACTGGGAAACAAACGCTAGCTCGCCTTGCAAGAAACACACTCTGCTTTTGAGAAAACAGCACTCTTCTACTCTCCTGTGTTTCCTATAGGGCCAGAACAGTGAGCTTGCTCAGAACAAAAAAACTGTGCTTCCTACACACACGGGGCATATCTAGTTCAACTCTGCTTAGGAAACTGACCAGAACAGTAGCTTCTCTTCAGTCCAATACACTGTACTTGCTGGGAACAGACGCGAGTGCTATTTGCACTGTGTATGGCAATGGGAGCGCAATAGTGACTCTTCTTAGCAGAAAACAACTCTTGCTCGTAGGACCAGAAACTGCATGGGATTCAACTCCGTTTAGGACTGGGAAACAAACGCTAGCTCGCCTTGCAAGAAACACACTCTGCTTTTGAGAAAACAGCACTCTTCTACTCTCCTGTGTTTCCTATAGGGCCAGAACAGTGAGCTTGCTCAGAACCAAAGAACTGTGCTTCCTACACACACGGGGCATATCTAGTTCAACTCTGCTTAGGAAACTGACCAGAACAGTAGCTTCTCTTCAGTCCAATACACTGTACTTGCTGGGAACAGACGCGAGTGCTATTTGCACTGTGTATGGCAATGGGAGCGCAATAGTGACTCTTCTTAGCAGAAAACAACTCTTGCTCGTAGGACCAGAAACTGCATGGGATTCTACTCCGTTTAGGACTGGGAAACAAACGCTAGCTCGCCTTGCAAGAAACACACTCTGCTTTTGAGAAAACAGCACTCTTCTACTCTCCTGTGTTTCCTATAGGGCCAGAACAGTGAGCTTGCTCAGAACAAAAGAACTGTGCTTCCTACACACACGGGGCATATCTAGTTCAACTCTGCTTAGGAAACTGACCAGAACAGTAGCTTCTCTTCAGTCCAATACACTGTACTTGCTGGGAACAGACGCGAGTGCTGTTTGCACTGTGTATGGCAATGGGAGCGCAATAGTGACTCTTCTTAGCAGAAAACAACTCTTGCTCGTAGGACCAGAAACTGCATGGGATTCAACTCCGTTTAGGACTGGGAAACAAACGCTAGCTAGCCTTGCAAGAAACACACTCTGCTTTTGAGAAAACAGCACTCTTCTACTCTCCTGTGTTTCCTATAGGGCCAGAACAGTGAGCTTGCTCAGAACAAAAGAACTGTGCTTCCTACACACACGGGGCATATCTAGTTTAACTCTGCTTAGGAAACTGACCAGAACAGTAGCTTCTCTTCAGTCCAATACACTGTACTTGCTGGGAACAGACGAGAGTGCTATTTGCACTGTGCATGGCAATGGGAGCGCAATAGTGACTCTTCTTAGCAGAAAACAACTCTTGCTCGTAGGACCAGAAACTGCATGGGATTCTACTCCGTTTAGGACTGGGAAACAAACGCTAGCTCGCCTTGCAAGAAACACACTCTGCTTTTGAGAAAACAGCACTCTTCTACTCTCCTGTGTTCCTATAGGGCCAGAACAGTGAGCTTGCTCAGAACAAAAGAACTGTGCTTCCTACACACACGGGGCATATCTAGTTCAACTCTGCTTAGGAAACTGACCAGAACAGTAGCTTCTCTTCAGTCCAATACACTGTACTTGCTGGGAACAGACGCGAGTGCTATTTGCACTGTGTATGGCAATGGGAGCGCAATAGTGACTCTTCTTAGCAGAAAACAACTCTTGCTCGTAGGACCAGAAACTGCATGGGATTCAACTCCATTTAGGACTGGGAAACAAACGCTAGCTCGCCTTGCAAGAAACACACTCTGCTTTTGAGAAAACAGCACTCTTCTACTCTCCTGTGTTTCCTATAGGGCCAGAACAGTGAGCTTGCTCAGAACAAAAGAACTGTGCTTCCTACACACACGGGGCATATCTAGTTCAACTCTGCTTAGGAAACTGACCAGAACAGTAGCTTCTCTTCAGTCCAATACACTGTACTTGCTGGGAACAGACGCGAGTGCTATTTGCACTGTGTATGGCAATGGGAGCGCAATAGTGACTCTTCTTAGCAGAAAACAACTCTTGCTCGTAGGACCAGAATCTGCATGGGATTCAACTCCGTTTAGGACTGGGAAACAAACGCTAGCTCGCCTTGCAAGAAACACACTCTGCTTTTGAGAAAACAGCACTCTTCTACTCTCCTGTGTTTCCTATAGGGCCAGAACAGTGAGCTTGCTCAGAACAAAACAACTGTGCTTCCTACACACACGGGGCATATCTAGTTCAACTCTGCTTAGGAAACTGACCAGAACAGTAGCTTCTCTTCAGTCCAATACACTGTACTTGCTGGGAACAGACGCGAGTGCTATTTGCACTGTGTATGGCAATGGGAGCACAATAGTGACTCTTCTAAGCAGAAAACAACTCTTGCTCGTAGGACCAGAAACTGCATGGGATTCAACTCCGTTTAGGACTGGGAAACAAACGCTAGCTCGCCTTGCAAGAAACACACTCTGCTTTTGAGAAAACAGCACTCTTCTACTCTCCTGTGTTTCCTATAGGGCCAGAACAGTGAGCTTGCTCAGAACAAAAGAACTGTGCTTCCTACACACACGGGGCATATCTAGTTCAACTCTGCTTAGGAAACTGACAAGAACAGTAGCTTCTCTTCAGTCCAATACACTGTACTTGCTGGGAACAGACGCGAGTGCTATTTGCACTGTGTATGGCAATGGGAGCGCAATAGTGACTCTTCTTAGCAGAAAACAACTCTTGCTCGTAGGACCAGAAACTGCATGGGATTCAACTCCGTTTAGGACTGGGAAACAAACGCTAGCTCGCCTTGCAAGAAACACACTCTGCTTTTGAGAAAACAGCACTCTTCTACTCTCCTGTGTTTCCTATAGGGCCAGAACAGTGAGCTTGCTCAGAACCAAAGAACTGTGCTTCCTACACACACGGGGCATATCTAGTTCAACTCTGCTTAGGAAACTGACCAGAACAGTAGCTTCTCTTCAGTCCAATACACTGTACTTGCTGGGAACAGACGCGAGTGCTATTTGCACTGTGTATGGCAATGGGAGCGCAATAGTGACTCTTCTTAGCAGAAAACAACTCTTGCTCGTAGGACCACAAACTGCATGGGATTCAACTCCGTTTAGGACTGGGAAACAAACGCTAGCTCGCCTTGCAAGAAACACACTCTGCTTTTGAGAAAACAGCACTCTTCTACTCTCCTGTGTTTCCTATAGGGCCAGAACAGTGAGCTTGCTCAGAACCAAAGAACTGTGCTTCCTACACACACGGGGCATATCTAGTTCAACTCTGCTTAGGAAACTGACCAGAACAGTAGCTTCTCTTCAGTCCAATACACTGTACTTGCTGGGAACAGACGCGAGTGCTATTTGCACTGTGTATGGCAATGGGAGCGCAATAGTGACTCTTCTTAGCAGAAAACAACTCTTGCTCGTAGGACCAGAAACTGCATGGGATTCAACTCCGTTTAGGACTGGGAAACAAACGCTAGCTCGCCTTGCAAGAAACACACTCTGCTTTTGAGAAAACAGCACTCTTCTACTCTCCTGTGTTTCCTATAGGGCCAGAACAGTGAGCTTGCTCAGAACAACAGAACTGTGCTTCCTACACACACGGGGCATATCTAGTTCAACTCTGCTTAGGAAACTGACCAGAACAGTAGCTTCTCTTCAGTCCAATACACTGTACTTGCTGGGAACAGACGCGAGTGCTATTTGCACTGTGTATGGCAATGGGAGCGCAATAGTGACTCTTCTTAGCAGAAAACAACTCTTGCTCGTAGGACCAGAAACTGCATGGGATTCAACTCCGTTTAGGACTGGGAAACAAACGCTAGCTCGCCTTGCAAGAAACACACTCTGCTTTTGAGAAAACAGCACTCTTCTACTCTCCTGTGTTTCCTATAGGGCCAGAACAGTGAGCTTGCTCAGAACCAAAGAACTGTGCTTCCTACACACACGGGGCATATCTAGTTCAACTCTGCTTAGGAAACTGACCAGAACAGTAGCTTCTCTTCAGTCCAATACACTGTACTTGCTGGGAACAGACGCGAGTGCTCTTTGCACTGTGTATGGCAATGGGAGCGCAATAGTGACTCTTCTTAGCAGAAAACAACTCTTGCTCGTAGGACCACAAACTGCATGGGATTCAACTCCGTTTAGGACTGGGAAACAAACGCTAGCTCGCCTTGCAAGAAACACACTCTGCTTTTGAGAAAACAGCACTCTTCTACTCTCCTGTGTTTCCTATAGGGCCAGAACAGAGAGCTTGCTCAGAACAAAAGAACTGTGCTTCCTACACACACGGGGCATATCTAGTTCAACTCTGCTTAGGAAACTGACCAGAACAGTAGCTTCTCTTCAGTCCAATACACTGTACTTGCTGGGAACAGACGCGAGTGCTATTTGCACTGTGTATGGCAATGGGAGCGCAATAGTGACTCTTCTTAGCAGAAAACAACTCTTGCTCGTAGGACCAGAAACTGCATGGGATTCAACTCCGTTTAGGACTGGGAAACAAACGCTAGCTCGCCTTGCAAGAAACACACTCTGCTTTTGAGAAAACAGCACTCTTCTACTCTCCTGTGTTTCCTATAGGGCCAGAACAGTGAGCTTTCTCAGAACAAAAGAACTGTGCTTGCTACACACACGGGGCATATCTAGTTCAACTCTGCTTAGGAAACTGACCAGAACAGTAGCTTCTCTTCAGTCCAATACACTGTACTTGCTGGGAACAGACGCGAGTGCTATTTGCACTGTGTATGGCAATGGGAGCGCAATAGTGACTCTTCTTAGCAGAAAACAACTCTTGCTCGTAGGACCAGAATCTGCATGGGATTCAACTCCGTTTAGGAGTGGGAAACAAACGCTAGCTCGCCTTGCAAGAAACACACTCTGCTTTTGAGAAAACAGCACTCTTCTACTCTCCTGTGTTTCCTATAGGGCCAGAACAGTGAGCTTGCTCAGAACAAAACAACTGTGCTTCCTACACACACGGGGCATATCTAGTTCAACTCTGCTTAGGAAACTGACCAGAACAGTAGCTTCTCTTCAGTCCAATACACTGTACTTGCTGGGAACAGACGCGAGTGCTATTTGCACTGTGTATGGCAATGGGAGCGCAATAGTGACTCTTCTTAGCAGAAAACAACTCTTGCTCGTAGGACCACAAACTGCATGGGATTCAACTCCGTTTAGGACTGGGAAACAAACGCTAGCTCGCCTTGCAAGAAACACACTCTGCTTTTGAGAAAACAGCACTCTTCTACTCTCCTGTGTTTCCTATAGGGCCAGAACAGTGAGCTTGCTCAGAACAAAAGAACTGTGCTTCCTACACACACGGGGCATATCTAGTTCAACTCTGCTTAGGAAACTGACCAGAACAGTAGCTTCTCTTCAGTCCAATACACTGTACTTGCTGGGAACAGACGCGAGTGCTATTTGCACTGTGTATGGCAATGGGAGCGCAATAGTGACTCTTCTTAGCAGAAAACAACTCTTGCTCGTAGGACCACAAACTGCATGGGATTCAACTCCGTTTAGGACTGGGAAACAAACGCTAGCTCGCCTTGCAAGAAACACACTCTGCTTTTGAGAAAACAGCACTCTTCTACTCTCCTGTGTTTCCTATAGGGCCAGAACAGTGAGCTTGCTCAGAACAAAAGAACTGTGCTTCCTACACACACGGGGCATATCTAGTTCAACTCTGCTTAGGAAACTGACAAGAACAGTAGCTTCTCTTCAGTCCAATACACTGTACTTGCTGGGAACAGACGCGAGTGCTATTTGCACTGTGTATGGCAATGGGAGCACAATAGTGACTCTTCTTAGCAGAAAACAACTCTTGCTCGTAGGACCAGAAACTGCATGGGATTCTACTCCGTTTAGGACTGGGAAACAAACGCTAGCTCGCCTTGCAAGAAACACACTCTGCTTTTGAGAAAACAGCACTCTTCTACTCTCCTGTGTTTCCTATAGGGCCAGAACAGTGAGCTTGCTCAGAACAAAAAAACTGTGCTTCCTACACACACGGGGCATATCTAGTTCAACTCTGCTTAGGAAACTGACCAGAACAGTAGCTTCTCTTCAGTCCAATACACTGTACTTGCTGGGAACAGACGCGAGTGCTATTTGCACTGTGTATGGCAATGGGAGCGCAATAGTGACTCTTCTTAGCAGAAAACAACTCTTGCTCGTAGGACCACAAACTGCATGGGATTCAACTCCGTTTAGGACTGGGAAACAAACGCTAGCTCGCCTTGCAAGAAACACACTCTGCTTTTGAGAAAACAGCACTCTTCTACTCTCCTGTGTTTCCTATAGGGCCAGAACAGTGAGCTTGCTCAGAACCAAAGAACTGTGCTTCCTACACACACGGGGCATATCTAGTTCAACTCTGCTTAGGAAACTGACCAGAACAGTAGCTTCTCTTCAGTCCAATACACTGTAGTTGCTGGGAACAGACGCGAGTGCTATTTGCACTGTGTATGGCAATGGGAGCGCAATAGTGACTCTTCTTAGCAGAAAACAACTCTTGCTCGTAGGACCACAAACTGCATGGGATTCAACTCCGTTTAGGACTGGGAAACAAACGCTAGCTCGCCTTGCAAGAAACACACTCTGCTTTTGAGAAAACAGCACTCTTCTACTCTCCTGTGTTTCCTATAGGGCCAGAACAGTGAGCTTGCTCAGAACCAAAGAACTGTGCTTCCTACACACACGGGGCATATCTAGTTCAACTCTGCTTAGGAAACTGACCAGAACAGTAGCTTCTCTTCAGTCCAATACACTGTACTTGCTGGGAACAGACGCGAGTGCTATTTGCACTGTGTATGGCAATGGGAGCGCAATAGTGACTCTTCTTAGCAGAAAACAACTCTTGCTCGTAGGACCAGAAACTGCATGGGATTCAACTCCGTTTAGGACTGGGAAACAAACGCTAGCTCGCCTTGCAAGAAACACACTCTGCTTTTGAGAAAACAGCACTCTTCTACTCTCCTGTGTTTCCTATAGGGCCAGAACAGTGAGCTTGCTCAGAACAAAAGAACTGTGCTTCCTACACACACGGGGCATATCTAGTTCAACTCTGCTTAGGAAACTGACCAGAACAGTAGCTTCTCTTCAGTCCAATACACTGTACTTGCTGGGAACAGACGCGAGTGCTATTTGCCCTGTGTATGGCAATGGGAGAGCAATAGTGACTCTTCTTAGCAGAAAACAACTCTTGCTCGTAGGACCAGAAACTGCATGGGATTTTACTCCGTTTAGGACTGGGAAACAAACGCTAGCTCGCCTTGCAAGAAACACACTCTGCTTTTGAGAAAACAGCACTCTTCTACTCTCCTGTGTTTCCTATAGGGCCAGAACAGTGAGCTTGCTCAGAACCAAAGAACTGTGCTTCCTACACACACGGGGCATATCTAGTTCAACTCTGCTTAGGAAACTGACCAGAACAGTAGCTTCTCTTCAGTCCAATACACTGTACTTGCTGGGAACAGACGCGAGTGCTATTTGCACTGTGTATGGCAATGGGAGCGCAATAGTGACTCTTCTTAGCAGAAAACAACTCTTGCTCGTAGGACCAGAAACTGCATGGGATTCAACTCCGTTTAGGCCTGGGAAACAAACGCTAGCTCGCCTTGCAAGAAACACACTCTGCTTTTGAGAAAACAGCACTCTTCTACTCTCCTGTGTTTCCTATAGGGCCAGAACAGTGAGCTTGCTCAGAACAAAAGAACTGTGCTTGCTACACACACGGGGCATATCTAGTTCAACTCTGCTTAGGAAACTGACCAGAACAGTAGCTTCTCTTCAGTCCAATACACTGTACTTGCTGGGAACAGACGCGAGTGCTATTTGCACTGTGTATGGCAATGGGAGCGCAATAGTGACTCTTCTTAGCAGAAAACAACTCTTGCTCGTAGGACCAGAATCTGCATGGGATTCAACTCCGTTTAGGACTGGGAAACAAACGCTAGCTCGCCTTGCAAGAAACACACTCTGCTTTTGAGAAAACAGCACTCTTCTACTCTCCTGTGTTTCCTATAGGGCCAGAACAGTGAGCTTGCTCAGAACAAAACAACTGTGCTTCCTACACACACGGGGCATATCTAGTTCAACTCTGCTTAGGAAACTGACCAGAACAGTAGCTTCTCTTCAGTCCAATACACTGTACTTGCTGGGAACAGACGCGAGTGCTATTTGCACTGTGTATGGCAATGGGAGCGCAATAGTGACTCTTCTTAGCAGAAAACAACTCTTGCTCGTAGGACCAGAAACTGCATGGGATTCTACTCCGTTTAGGACTGGGAAACAAACGCTAGCTCGCCTTGCAAGAAACACACTCTGCTTTTGAGAAAACAGCACTCTTCTACTCTCCTGTGTTTCCTATAGGGCCAGAACAGTGAGCTTGCTCAGAACAAAAGAACTGTGCTTCCTACACACACGGGGCATATCTAGTTCAACTCTGCTTAGGAAACTGACCAGAACAGTAGCTTCTCTTCAGTCCAATACACTGTACTTGCTGGGAACAGACGCGAGTGCTGTTTGCACTGTGTATGGCAATGGGAGCGCAATAGTGACTCTTCTTAGCAGAAAACAACTCTTGCTCGTAGGACCAGAAACTGCATGGGATTCAACTCCGTTTAGGACTGGGAAACAAACGCTAGCTCGCCTTGCAAGAAACACACTCTGCTTTTGAGAAAACAGCACTCTTCTACTCTCCTGTGTTTCCTATAGGGCCAGAACAGTGAGCTTGCTCAGAACAAAAGAACTGTGCTTCCTACACACACGGGGCATATCTAGTTCAACTCTGCTTAGGAAACTGACCAGAACAGTAGCTTCTCTTCAGTCCAATACACTGTACTTGCTGGGAACAGACGCGAGTGCTATTTGCACTGTGTATGGCAATGGGAGCGCAATAGTGACTCTTCTTAGCAGAAAACAACTCTTGCTCGTAGGACCAGAAACTGCATGGGATTCAACTCCATTTAGGACTGGGAAACAAACGCTAGCTCGCCTTGCAAGAAACACACTCTGCTTTTGAGAAAACAGCACTCTTCTACTCTCCTGTGTTTCCTATAGGGCCAGAACAGTGAGCTTGCTCAGAACAAAAGAACTGTGCTTCCTACACACACGGGGCATATCTAGTTCAACTCTGCTTAGGAAACTGACCAGAACAGTAGCTTTTCTTCAGTCCAATACACTGTACTTGCTGGGAACAGACGCGAGTGCTATTTGCACTGTGTATGGCAATGGGAGCGCAATAGTGACTCTTCTTAGCAGAAAACAACTCTTGCTCGTAGGACCAGAATCTGCATGGGATTCAACTCCGTTTAGGACTGGGAAACAAACGCTAGCTCGCCTTGCAAGAAACACACTCTGCTTTTGAGAAAACAGCACTCTTCTACTCTCCTGTGTTTCCTATAGGGCCAGAACAGTGAGCTTGCTCAGAACAAAAGAACTGTGCTTCCTACACACACGGGGCATATCTAGTTCAACTCTGCTTAGGAAACTGACCAGAACAGTAGCTTCTCTTCAGTCCAATACACTGTACTTGCTGGGAACAGACGCGAGTGCTATTTGCCCTGTGTATGGCAATGGGAGAGCAATAGTGACTCTTCTTAGCAGAAAACAACTCTTGCTCGTAGGACCAGAAACTGCATGGGATTTTACTCCGTTTAGGACTGGGAAACAAACGCTAGCTCGCCTTGCAAGAAACACACTCTGCTTTTGAGAAAACAGCACTCTTCTACTCTCCTGTGTTTCCTATAGGGCCAGAACAGTGAGCTTGCTCAGAACCAAAGAACTGTGCTTCCTACACACACGGGGCATATCTAGTTCAACTCTGCTTAGGAAACTGACCAGAACAGTAGCTTCTCTTCAGTCCAATACACTGTACTTGCTGGGAACAGACGCGAGTGCTATTTGCACTGTGTATGGCAATGGGAGCGCAATAGTGACTCTTCTTAGCAGAAAACAACTCTTGCTCGTAGGACCAGAAACTGCATGGGATTCAACTCCGTTTAGGACTGGGAAACAAACGCTAGCTCGCCTTGCAAGAAACACACTCTGCTTTTGAGAAAACAGCACTCTTCTACTCTCCTGTGTTTCCTATAGGGCCAGAACAGTGAGCTTGCTCAGAACAAAAGAACTGTGCTTGCTACACACACGGGGCATATCTAGTTCAACTCTGCTTAGGAAACTGACCAGAACAGTAGCTTCTCTTCAGTCCAATACACTGTACTTGCTGGGAACAGACGCGAGTGCTATTTGCACTGTGTATGGCAATGGGAGCGCAATAGTGACTCTTCTTAGCAGAAAACAACTCTTGCTCGTAGGACCAGAATCTGCATGGGATTCAACTCCGTTTAGGACTGGGAAACAAACGCTAGCTCGCCTTGCAAGAAACACACTCTGCTTTTGAGAAAACAGCACTCTTCTACTCTCCTGTGTTTCCTATAGGGCCAGAACAGTGAGCTTGCTCAGAACAAAACAACTGTGCTTCCTACACACACGGGGCATATCTAGTTCAACTCTGCTTAGGAAACTGACCAGAACAGTAGCTTCTCTTCAGTCCAATACACTGTACTTGCTGGGAACAGACGCGAGTGCTATTTGCACTGTGTATGGCAATGGGAGCGCAATAGTGACTCTTCTTAGCAGAAAACAACTCTTGCTCGTAGGACCAGAAACTGCATGGGATTCTACTCCGTTTAGGACTGGGAAACAAACGCTAGCTCGCCTTGCAAGAAACACACTCTGCTTTTGAGAAAACAGCACTCTTCTACTCTCCTGTGTTTCCTATAGGGCCAGAACAGTGAGCTTGCTCAGAACAAAAGAACTGTGCTTCCTACACACACGGGGCATATCTAGTTCAACTCTGCTTAGGAAACTGACCAGAACAGTAGCTTCTCTTCAGTCCAATACACTGTACTTGCTGGGAACAGACGCGAGTGCTGTTTGCACTGTGTATGGCAATGGGAGCGCAATAGTGACTCTTCTTAGCAGAAAACAACTCTTGCTCGTAGGACCAGAAACTGCATGGGATTCAACTCCGTTTAGGACTGGGAAACAAACGCTAGCTCGCCTTGCAAGAAACACACTCTGCTTTTGAGAAAACAGCACTCTTCTACTCTCCTGTGTTTCCTATAGGGCCAGAACAGTGAGCTTGCTCAGAACAAAAGAACTGTGCTTCCTACACACACGGGGCATATCTAGTTCAACTCTTCTTAGGAAACTGACCAGAACAGTAGCTTCTCTTCAGTCCAATACACTGTACTTGCTGGGAACAGACGCGAGTGCTATTTGCACTGTGTATGGCAATGGGAGCGCAATAGTGACTCTTCTTAGCAGAAAACAACTCTTGCTCGTAGGACCAGAAACTGCATGGGATTCAACTCCATTTAGGACTGGGAAACAAACGCTAGCTCGCCTTGCAAGAAACACACTCTGCTTTTGAGAAAACAGCACTCTTCTACTCTCCTGTGTTTCCTATAGGGCCAGAACAGTGAGCTTGCTCAGAACAAAAGAACTGTGCTTCCTACACACACGGGGCATATCTAGTTCAACTCTGCTTAGGAAACTGACCAGAACAGTAGCTTCTCTTCAGTCCAATACACTGTACTTGCTGGGAACAGACGCGAGTGCTATTTGCACTGTGTATGGCAATGGGAGCGCAATAGTGACTCTTCTTAGCAGAAAACAACTCTTGCTCGTAGGACCAGAATCTGCATGGGATTCAACTCCGTTTAGGACTGGGAAACAAACGCTAGCTCGCCTTGCAAGAAACACACTCTGCTTTTGAGAAAACAGCACTCTTCTACTCTCCTGTGTTTCCTATAGGGCCAGAACAGTGAGCTTGCTCAGAACAAAAGAACTGTGCTTCCTACACACACGGGGCATATCTAGTTCAACTCTGCTTAGGAAACTGACCAGAACAGTAGCTTCTCTTCAGTCCAATACACTGTACTTGCTGGGAACAGACGCGAGTGCTATTTGCACTGTGTATGGCAATGGGAGAGCAATAGTGACTCTTCTTAGCAGAAAACAACTCTTGCTCGTAGGACCAGAAACTGCATGGGATTTTACTCCGTTTAGGACTGGGAAACAAACGCTAGCTCGCCTTGCAAGAAACACACTCTGCTTTTGAGAAAACAGCACTCTTCTACTCTCCTGTGTTTCCTATAGGGCCAGAACAGTGAGCTTGCTCAGAACCAAAGAACTGTGCTTCCTACACACACGGGGCATATCTAGTTCAACTCTGCTTAGGAAACTGACCAGAACAGTAGCTTCTCTTCAGTCCAATACACTGTACTTGCTGGGAACAGACGCGAGTGCTATTTGCACTGTGTATGGCAATGGGAGCGCAATAGTGACTCTTCTTAGCAGAAAACAACTCTTGCTCGTAGGACCAGAAACTGCATGGGATTCAACTCCGTTTAGGACTGGGAAACAAACGCTAGCTCGCCTTGCAAGAAACACACTCTGCTTTTGAGAAAACAGCACTCTTCTACTCTCCTGTGTTTCCTATAGGGCCAGAACAGTGAGCTTGCTCAGAACAAAAGAACTGTGCTTGCTACACACACGGGGCATATCTAGTTCAACTCTGCTTAGGAAACTGACCAGAACAGTAGCTTCTCTTCAGTCCAATACACTGTACTTGCTGGGAACAGACGCGAGTGCTATTTGCACTGTGTATGGCAATGGGAGCGCAATAGTGACTCTTCTTAGCAGAAAACAACTCTTGCTCGTAGGACCAGAATCTGCATGGGATTCAACTCCGTTTAGGACTGGGAAACAAACGCTAGCTCGCCTTGCAAGAAACACACTCTGCTTTTGAGAAAACAGCACTCTTCTACTCTCCTGTGTTTCCTATAGGGCCAGAACAGTGAGCTTGCTCAGAACAAAACAACTGTGCTTGCTACACACACGGGGCATATCTAGTTCAACTCTGCTTAGGAAACTGACCAGAACAGTAGCTTCTCTTCAGTCCAATACACTGTACTTGCTGGGAACAGACGCGAGTGCTATTTGCACTGTGTATGGCAATGGGAGCGCAATAGTGACTCTTCTTAGCAGAAAACAACTCTTGCTCGTAGGACCAGAAACTGCATGGGATTCTACTCCGTTTAGGACTGGGAAACAAACGCTAGCTCGCCTTGCAAGAAACACACTCTGCTTTTGAGAAAACAGCACTCTTCTACTCTCCTGTGTTTCCTATAGGGCCAGAACAGTGAGCTTGCTCAGAACAAAAGAACTGTGCTTCCTACACACACGGGGCATATCTAGTTCAACTCTGCTTAGGAAACTGACCAGAACAGTAGCTTCTCTTCAGTCCAATACACTGTACTTGCTGGGAACAGACGCGAGTGCTGTTTGCACTGTGTATGGCAATGGGAGCGCAATAGTGACTCTTCTTAGCAGAAAACAACTCTTGCTCGTAGGACCAGAAACTGCATGGGATTCAACTCCGTTTAGGACTGGGAAACAAACGCTAGCTCGCCTTGCAAGAAACACACTCTGCTTTTGAGAAAACAGCACTCTTCTACTCTCCTGTGTTTCCTATAGGGCCAGAACAGTGAGCTTGCTCAGAACAAAAGAACTGTGCTTCCTACACACACGGGGCATATCTAGTTCAACTCTGCTTAGGAAACTGACCAGAACAGTAGCTTCTCTTCAGTCCAATACACTGTACTTGCTGGGAACAGACGCGAGTGCTATTTGCACTGTGTATGGCAATGGGAGCGCAATAGTGACTCTTCTTAGCAGAAAACAACTCTTGCTCGTAGGACCAGAAACTGCATGGGATTCAACTCCATTTAGGACTGGGAAACAAACGCTAGCTCGCCTTGCAAGAAACACACTCTGCTTTTGAGAAAACAGCACTCTTCTACTCTCCTGTGTTTCCTATAGGGCCAGAACAGTGAGCTTGCTCAGAACAAAAGAACTGTGCTTCCTACACACACGGGGCATATCTAGTTCAACTCTGCTTAGGAAACTGACCAGAACAGTAGCTTCTCTTCAGTCCAATACACTGTACTTGCTGGGAACAGACGCGAGTGCTATTTGCACTGTGTATGGCAATGGGAGCGCAATAGTGACTCTTCTTAGCAGAAAACAACTCTTGCTCGTAGGACCAGAATCTGCATGGGATTCAACTCCGTTTAGGACTGGGAAACAAACGCTAGCTCGCCTTGCAAGAAACACACTCTGCTTTTGAGAAAACAGCACTCTTCTACTCTCCTGTGTTTCCTATAGTGCCAGAACAGTGAGCTTGCTCAGAACAAAACAACTGTGCTTCCTACACACACGGGGCATATCTAGTTCAACTCTGCTTAGGAAACTGACCAGAACAGTAGCTTCTCTTCAGTCCAATACACTGTACTTGCTGGGAACAGACGCGAGTGCTATTTGCACTGTGTATGGCAATGGGAGCACAATAGTGACTCTTCTAAGCAGAAAACAACTCTTGCTCGTAGGACCAGAAACTGCATGGGATTCAACTCCGTTTAGGACTGGGAAACAAACGCTAGCTCGCCTTGCAAGAAACACACTCTGCTTTTGAGAAAACAGCACTCTTCTACTCTCCTGTGTTTCCTATAGGGCCAGAACAGTGAGCTTGCTCAGAACAAAAGAACTGTGCTTCCTACACACACGGGGCATATCTAGTTCAACTCTGCTTAGGAAACTGACCAGAACAGTAGCTTCTCTTCAGTCCAATACACTGTACTTGCTGGGAACAGACGCGAGTGCTATTTGCACTGTGTATGGCAATGGGAGCGCAATAGTGACTCTTCTTAGCAGAAAACAACTCTTGCTCGTAGGACCAGAAACTGCATGGGATTCAACTCCATTTAGGACTGGGAAACAAACGCTAGCTCGCCTTGCAAGAAACACACTCTGCTTTTGAGAAAACAGCACTCTTCTACTCTCCTGTGTTTCCTATAGGGCCAGAACAGTGAGCTTGCTCAGAACCAAAGAACTGTGCTTCCTACACACACGGGGCATATCTAGTTCAACTCTGCTTAGGAAACTGACCAGAACAGTAGCTTCTCTTCAGTCCAATACACTGTACTTGCTGGGAACAGACGCGAGTGCTATTTGCACTGTGTATGGCAATGGGAGCGCAATAGTGACTCTTCTTAGCAGAAAACAACTCTTGCTCGTAGGACCAGAATCTGCATGGGATTCAACTCCGTTTAGGACTGGGAAACAAACGCTAGCTCGCCTTGCAAGAAACACACTCTGCTTTTGAGAAAACAGCACTCTTCTACTCTCCTGTGTTTCCTATAGGGCCAGAACAGTGAGCTTGCTCAGAACAAAAGAACTGTGCTTCCTACACACACGGGGCATATCTAGTTCAACTCTGCTTAGGAAACTGACCAGAACAGTAGCTTCTCTTCAGTCCAATACACTGTACTTGCTGGGAACAGACGCGAGTGCTATTTGCACTGTGTATGGCAATGGGAGCACAATAGTGACTCTTCTAAGCAGAAAACAACTCTTGCTCGTAGGACCAGAAACTGCATGGGATTCAACTCCGTTTAGGACTGGGAAACAAACGCTAGCTCGCCTTGCAAGAAACACACTCTGCTTTTGAGAAAACAGCACTCTTCTACTCTCCTGTGTTTCCTATAGGGCCAGAACAGTGAGCTTGCTCAGAACAAAAGAACTGTGCTTCCTACACACACGGGGCATATCTAGTTCAACTCTGCTTAGGAAACTGACAAGAACAGTAGCTTCTCTTCAGTCCAATACACTGTACTTGCTGGGAACAGACGCGAGTGCTATTTGCACTGTGTATGGCAATGGGAGCGCAATAGTGACTCTTCTTAGCAGAAAACAACTCTTGCTCGTAGGACCACAAACTGCATGGGATTCAACTCCGTTTAGGACTGGGAAACAAACGCTAGCTCGCCTTGCAAGAAACACACTCTGCTTTTGAGAAAACAGCACTCTTCTACTCTCCTGTGTTTCCTATAGGGCCAGAACAGTGAGCTTGCTCAGAACAAAAAAACTGTGCTTCCTACACACACGGGGCATATCTAGTTCAACTCTGCTTAGGAAACTGACCAGAACAGTAGCTTCTCTTCAGTCCAATACACTGTACTTGCTGGGAACAGACGCGAGTGCTATTTGCACTGTGTATGGCAATGGGAGCGCAATAGTGACTCTTCTTAGCAGAAAACAACTCTTGCTCGTAGGACCACAAACTGCATGGGATTCAACTCCGTTTAGGACTGGGAAACAAACGCTAGCTCGCCTTGCAAGAAACACACTCTGCTTTTGAGAAAACAGCACTCTTCTACTCTCCTGTGTTTCCTATAGTGCCAGAACAGTGAGCTTGCTCAGAACAACAGAACTGTGCTTCCTACACACACGGGGCATATCTAGTTCAACTCTGCTTAGGAAACTGACCAGAACAGTAGCTTCTCTTCAGTCCAATACACTGTACTTGCTGGGAACAGACGCGAGTGCTATTTGCACTGTGTATGGCAATGGGAGCGCAATAGTGACTCTTCTTAGCAGAAAACAACTCTTGCTCGTAGGACCAGAAACTGCATGGGATTCAACTCCGTTTAGGACTGGGAAACAAACGTTAGCTCGCCTTGCAAGAAACACACTCTGCTTTTGAGAAAACAGCACTCTTCTACTCTCCTGTGTTTCCTATAGGGCCAGAACAGTGAGCTTGCTCAGAACCAAAGAACTGTGCTTCCTACACACACGGGGCATATCTAGTTCAACTCTGCTTAGGAAACTGACCAGAACAGTAGCTTCTCTTCAGTCCAATACACTGTACTTGCTGGGAACAGACGCGAGTGCTATTTGCACTGTGTATGGCAATGGGAGCGCAATAGTGACTCTTCTTAGCAGAAAACAACTCTTGCTCGTAGGACCAGAAACTGCATGGGATTCAACTCCGTTTAGGACTGGGAAACAAACGCTAGCTCGCCTTGCAAGAAACACACTCTGCTTTTGAGAAAACAGCACTCTTCTACTCTCCTGTGTTTCCTATAGGGCCAGAACAGTGAGCTTGCTCAGAACAAAAGAACTGTGCTTCCTACACACACGGGGCATATCTAGTTCAACTCTGCTTAGGAAACTGACCAGAACAGTAGCTTCTCTTCAGTCCAATACACTGTACTTGCTGGGAACAGACGCGAGTGCTATTTGCACTGTGTATGGCAATGGGAGCGCAATAGTGACTCTTCTTAGCAGAAAACAACTCTTGCTCGTAGGACCAGAATCTGCATGGGATTCAACTCCGTTTAGGACTGGGAAACAAACGCTAGCTCGCCTTGCAAGAAACACACTCTGCTTTTGAGAAAACAGCACTCTTCTACTCTCCTGTGTTTCCTATAGGGCCAGAACAGTGAGCTTGCTCAGAACAAAAAAACTGTGCTTCCTACACACACGGGGCATATCTAGTTCAACTCTGCTTAGGAAACTGACCAGAACAGTAGCTTCTCTTCAGTCCAATACACTGTACTTGCTGGGAACAGACGCGAGTGCTATTTGCACTGTGTATGGCAATGGGAGCGCAATAGTGACTCTTCTTAGCAGAAAACAACTCTTGCTCGTAGGACCACAAACTGCATGGGATTCAACTCCGTTTAGGACTGGGAAACAAACGCTAGCTCGCCTTGCAAGAAACACACTCTGCTTTTGAGAAAACAGCACTCTTCTACTCTCCTGTGTTTCCTATAGGGCCAGAACAGTGAGCTTGCTCAGAACAAAAGAACTGTGCTTCCTACACACACGGGGCATATCTAGTTCAACTCTGCTTAGGAAACTGACCAGAACAGTAGCTTCTCTTCAGTCCAATACACTGTACTTGCTGGGAACAGACGCGAGTGCTATTTGCACTGTGTATGGCAATGGGAGCGCAATAGTGACTCTTCTTAGCAGAAAACAACTCTTGCTCGTAGGACCAGAAACTGCATGGGATTCAACTCCGTTTAGGACTGGGAAACAAACGTTAGCTCGCCTTGCAAGAAACACACTCTGCTTTTGAGAAAACAGCACTCTTCTACTCTCCTGTGTTTCCTATAGGGCCAGAACAGTGAGCTTGCTCAGAACCAAAGAACTGTGCTTCCTACACACACGGGGCATATCTAGTTCAACTCTGCTTAGGAAACTGACCAGAACAGTAGCTTCTCTTCAGTCCAATACACTGTACTTGCTGGGAACAGACGCGAGTGCTATTTGCACTGTGTATGGCAATGGGAGCGCAATAGTGACTCTTCTTAGCAGAAAACAACTCTTGCTCGTAGGACCAGAAACTGCATGGGATTCAACTCCGTTTAGGACTGGGAAACAAACGCTAGCTCGCCTTGCAAGAAACACACTCTGCTTTTGAGAAAACAGCACTCTTCTACTCTCCTGTGTTTCCTATAGGGCCAGAACAGTGAGCTTGCTCAGAACAAAAGAACTGTGCTTCCTACACACACGGGGCATATCTAGTTCAACTCTGCTTAGGAAACTGACCAGAACAGTAGCTTCTCTTCAGTCCAATACACTGTACTTGCTGGGAACAGACGCGAGTGCTATTTGCACTGTGTATGGCAATGGGAGCGCAATAGTGACTCTTCTTAGCAGAAAACAACTCTTGCTCGTAGGACCAGAATCTGCATGGGATTCAACTCCGTTTAGGACTGGGAAACAAACGCTAGCTCGCCTTGCAAGAAACACACTCTGCTTTTGAGAAAACAGCACTCTTCTACTCTCCTGTGTTTCCTATAGGGCCAGAACAGTGAGCTTGCTCAGAACAAAAGAACTGTGCTTCCTACACACACGGGGCATATCTAGTTCAACTCTGCTTAGGAAACTGACCAGAACAGTAGCTTCTCTTCAGTCCAATACACTGTACTTGCTGGGAACAGACGCGAGTGCTATTTGCCCTGTGTATGGCAATGGGAGCGCAATAGTGACTCTTCTTAGCAGAAAACAACTCTTGCTCGTAGGACCAGAAACTGCATGGGATTCTACTCCGTTTAGGACTGGGAAACAAACGCTAGCTCGCCTTGCAAGAAACACACTCTGCTTTTGAGAAAACAGCACTCTTCTACTCTCCTGTGTTTCCTATAGGGCCAGAACAGAGAGCTTGCTCAGAACAAAAGAACTGTGCTTCCTACACACACGGGGCATATCTAGTTCAACTCTGCTTAGGAAACTGACCAGAACAGTAGCTTCTCTTCAGTCCAATACACTGTACTTGCTGGGAACAGACGCGAGTGCTATTTGCACTGTGTATGGCAATGGGAGCGCAATAGTGACTCTTCTTAGCAGGAAACAACTCTTGCTCGTAGGACCAGAAACTGCATGGGATTCAACTCCGTTTAGGACTGGGAAACAAACGCTAGCTCGCCTTGCAAGAAACACACTCTGCTTTTGAGAAAACAGCACTCTTCTACTCTCCTGTGTTTCCTATAGGGCCAGAACAGTGAGCTTGCTCAGAACAAAAGAACTGTGCTTGCTACACACACGGGGCATATCTAGTTCAACTCTGCTTAGGAAACTGACCAGAACAGTAGCTTCTCTTCAGTCCAATACACTGTCCTTGCTGGGAACAGACGCGAGTGCTATTTGCACTGTGTATGGCAATGGGAGCGCAATAGTGACTCTTCTTAGCAGAAAACAACTCTTGCTCGTAGGACCAGAATCTGCATGGGATTCAACTCCGTTTAGGACTGGGAAACAAACGCTAGCTCGCCTTGCAAGAAACACACTCTGCTTTTGAGAAAACAGCACTCTTCTACTCTCCTGTGTTTCCTATAGGGCCAGAACAGTGAGCTTGCTCAGAACAAAACAACTGTGCTTCCTACACACACGGGGCATATCTAGTTCAACTCTGCTTAGGAAACTGACCAGAACAGTAGCTTCTCTTCAGTCCAATACACTGTACTTGCTGGGAACAGACGCGAGTGCTATTTGCACTGTGTATGGCAATGGGAGCGCAATAGTGACTCTTCTTAGCAGAAAACAACTCTTGCTCGTAGGACCAGAAACTGCATGGGATTCAACTCCGTTTAGGACTGGGAAACAAACGCTAGCTCGCCTTGCAAGAAACACACTCTGCTTTTGAGAAAACAGCACTCTTCTACTCTCCTGTGTTTCCTACAGGGCCAGAACAGTGAGCTTGCTCAGAAAAAAAGAACTGTGCTTCCTACACACACGGGGCATATCTAGTTCAACTCTGCTAGGAAACTGACCAGAACAGTAGCTTCTCTTCAGTCCAATACACTGTACTTGCTGGGAACAGACGCGAGTGCTATTTGCACTGTGTATGGCAATGGGAGCGCAATAGTGACTCTTCTTAGCAGAAAACAACTCTTGCTCGTAGGACCAGAAACTGAATGGGATTCTACTCCGTTTAGGACTGGGAAACAAACGCTAGCTCGCCTTGCAAGAAACACACTCTGCTTTTGAGAAAACAGCACTCTTCTACTCTCCTGTGTTTCCTATAGGGCCAGAACAGTGAGCTTGCTCAGAACAAAAGAACTGTGCTTCCTACACACACGGGGCATATCTAGTTCAACTCTGCTTAGGAAACTGACCAGAACAGTAGCTTCTCTTCAGTCCAATACACTGTACTTGCTGGGAACAGACGCGAGTGCTGTTTGCACTGTGTATGGCAATGGGAGCGCAATAGTGACTCTTCTTAGCAGAAAACAACTCTTGCTCGTAGGACCAGAAACTGCATGGGATTCAACTCCGTTTAGGACTGGGAAACAAACGCTAGCTAGCCTTGCAAGAAACACACTCTGCTTTTGAGAAAACAGCACTCTTCTACTCTCCTGTGTTTCCTATAGGGCCAGAACAGTGAGCTTGCTCAGAACAACAGAACTGTGCTTCCTACACACACGGGGCATATCTAGTTCAACTCTGCTTAGGAAACTGACCAGAACAGTAGCTTCTCTTCAGTCCAATACACTGTACTTGCTGGGAACAGACGCGAGTGCTATTTGCCCTGTGTATGGCAATGGGAGCGCAATAGTGACTCTTCTTAGCAGAAAACAACTCTTGCTCGTAGGACCAGAAACTGCATGGGATTCTACTCCGTTTAGGACTGGGAAACAAACGCTAGCTCGCCTTGCAAGAAACACACTCTGCTTTTGAGAAAACAGCACTCTTCTACTCTCCTGTGTTTCCTATAGGGCCAGAACAGAGAGCTTGCTCAGAACAAAAGAACTGTGCTTCCTACACACACGGGGCATATCTAGTTCAACTCTGCTTAGGAAACTGACCAGAACAGTAGCTTCTCTTCAGTCCAATACACTGTATTTGCTGGGAACAGACGCGAGTGCTATTTGCACTGTGTATGGCAATGGGAGCGCAATAGTGACTCTTCTTAGCAGGAAACAACTCTTGCTCGTAGGACCAGAAACTGCATGGGATTCAACTCCGTTTAGGACTGGGAAACAAACGCTAGCTCGCCTTGCAAGAAACACACTCTGCTTTTGAGAAAACAGCACTCTTCTACTCTCCTGTGTTTCCTATAGGGCCAGAACAGTGAGCTTGCTCAGAACAAAAGAACTGTGCTTGCTACACACACGGGGCATATCTAGTTCAACTCTGCTTAGGAAACTGACCAGAACAGTAGCTTCTCTTCAGTCCAATACACTGTACTTGCTGGGAACAGACGCGAGTGCTATTTGCACTGTGTATGGCAATGGGAGCGCAATAGTGACTCTTCTTAGCAGGAAACAACTCTTGCTCGTAGGACCAGAAACTGCATGGGATTCAACTCCGTTTAGGACTGGGAAACAAACGCTAGCTCGCCTTGCAAGAAACACACTCTGCTTTTGAGAAAACAGCACTCTCTACTCTCCTGTGTTTCCTATAGGGCCAGAACAGTGAGCTTGCTCAGAACAAAAGAACTGTGCTTGCTACACACACGGGGCATATCTAGTTCAACTCTGCTTAGGAAACTGACCAGAACAGTAGCTTCTCTTCAGTCCAATACACTGTCCTTGCTGGGAACAGACGCGAGTGCTATTTGCACTGTGTATGGCAATGGGAGCGCAATAGTGACTCTTCTTAGCAGAAAACAACTCTTGCTCGTAGGACCAGAATCTGCATGGGATTCAACTCCGTTTAGGACTGGGAAACAAACGCTAGCTCGCCTTGCAAGAAACACACTCTGCTTTTGAGAAAACAGCACTCTTCTACTCTCCTGTGTTTCCTATAGGGCCAGAACAGTGAGCTTGCTCAGAACAAAACAACTGTGCTTCCTACACACACGGGGCATATCTAGTTCAACTCTGCTTAGGAAACTGACCAGAACAGTAGCTTCTCTTCAGTCCAATACACTGTACTTGCTGGGAACAGACGCGAGTGCTATTTGCACTGTGTATGGCAATGGAGCGCAATAGTGACTCTTCTTAGCAGAAAACAACTCTTGCTCGTAGGACCAGAAACTGCATGGGATTCAACTCCGTTTAGGACTGGGAAACAAACGCTAGCTCGCCTTGCAAGAAACACACTCTGCTTTTGAGAAAACAGCACTCTTCTACTCTCCTGTGTTTCCTACAGGGCCAGAACAGTGAGCTTGCTCAGAAAAAAAGAACTGTGCTTCCTACACACACGGGGCATATCTAGTTCAACTCTGCTTAGGAAACTGACCAGAACAGTAGCTTCTCTTCAGTCCAATACACTGTACTTGCTGGGAACAGACGCGAGTGCTATTTGCACTGTGTATGGCAATGGGAGCGCAATAGTGACTCTTCTTAGCAGAAAACAACTCTTGCTCGTAGGACCAGAAACTGAATGGATTCTACTCCGTTTAGGACTGGGAAACAAACGCTAGCTCGCCTTGCAAGAAACACACTCTGCTTTTGAGAAAACAGCACTCTTCTACTCTCCTGTGTTTCCTATAGGGCCAGAACAGTGAGCTTGCTCAGAACAAAAGAACTGTGCTTCCTACACACACGGGGCATATCTAGTTCAACTCTGCTTAGGAAACTGACCAGAACAGTAGCTTCTCTTCAGTCCAATACACTGTACTTGCTGGGAACAGACGCGAGTGCTGTTTGCACTGTGTATGGCAATGGGAGCGCAATAGTGACTCTTCTTAGCAGAAAACAACTCTTGCTCGTAGGACCAGAAACTGCATGGGATTCAACTCCGTTTAGGACTGGGAAACAAACGCTAGCTAGCCTTGCAAGAAACACACTCTGCTTTTGAGAAAACAGCACTCTTCTACTCTCCTGTGTTTCCTATAGGGCCAGAACAGTGAGCTTGCTCAGAACAACAGAACTGTGCTTCCTACACACACGGGGCATATCTAGTTCAACTCTGCTTAGGAAACTGACCAGAACAGTAGCTTCTCTTCAGTCCAATACACTGTACTTGCTGGAACAGACGCGAGTGCTATTTGCCCTGTGTATGGCAATGGGAGCGCAATAGTGACTCTTCTTAGCAGAAAACAACTCTTGCTCGTAGGACCAGAAACTGCATGGGATTCTACTCCGTTTAGGACTGGGAAACAAACGCTAGCTCGCCTTGCAAGAAACACACTCTGCTTTTGAGAAAACAGCACTCTTCTACTCTCCTGTGTTTCCTATAGGGCCAGAACAGAGAGCTTGCTCAGAACAAAAGAACTGTGCTTCCTACACACACGGGGCATATCTAGTTCAACTCTGCTTAGGAAACTGACCAGAACAGTAGCTTCTCTTCAGTCCAATACACTGTATTTGCTGGGAACAGACGCGAGTGCTATTTGCACTGTGTATGGCAATGGGAGCGCAATAGTGACTCTTCTTAGCAGGAAACAACTCTTGCTCGTAGGACCAGAAACTGCATGGGATTCAACTCCGTTTAGGACTGGGAAACAAACGCTAGCTCGCCTTGCAAGAAACACACTCTGCTTTTGAGAAAACAGCACTCTTCTACTCTCCTGTGTTTCCTATAGGGCCAGAACAGTGAGCTTGCTCAGAACAAAAAGAACTGTGCTTGCTACACACACGGGGCATATCTAGTTCAACTCTGCTTAGGAAACTGACCAGAACAGTAGCTTCTCTTCAGTCCAATACACTGTACTTGCTGGGAACAGACGCGAGTGCTATTTGCACTGTGTATGGCAATGGGAGCGCAATAGTGACTCTTCTTAGCAGAAAACAACTCTTGCTCGTAGGACCAGAATCTGCATGGGATTCAACTCCGTTTAGGACTGGAAACAAACGCTAGCTCGCCTTGCAAGAAACACACTCTGCTTTTGAGAAAACAGCACTCTTCTACTCTCCTGTGTTTCCTATAGGGCCAGAACAGTGAGCTTGCTCAGAACAAAAGAACTGTGCTTCCTACACACACGGGGCATATCTAGTTCAACTCTGCTTAGGAAACTGACCAGAACAGTAGCTTCTCTTCAGTCCAATACACTGTACTTGCTGGGAACAGACGCGAGTGCTATTTGCACTGTGTATGGCAATGGGAGCGCAATAGTGACTCTTCTTAGCAGAAAACAACTCTTGCTCGTAGGACCAGAAACTGCATGGGATTCAACTCCGTTTAGGACTGGGAAACAAACGCTAGCTCGCCTTGCAAGAAACACACTCTGCTTTTGAGAAAACAGCACTCTTCTACTCTCCTGTGTTTCCTACAGGGCCAGAACAGTGAGCTTGCTCAGAAAAAAAGAACTGTGCTTCCTACACACACGGGGCATATCTAGTTCAACTCTGCTTAGGAAACTGACCAGAACAGTAGCTTCTCTTCAGTCCAATACACTGTACTTGCTGGGAACAGACGCGAGTGCTATTTGCACTGTGTATGGCAATGGGAGCGCAATAGTGACTCTTCTTAGCAGAAAACAACTCTTGCTCGTAGGACCAGAAACTGCATGGGATTCTACTCCGTTTAGGACTGGGAAACAAACGCTAGCTCGCCTTGCAAGAAACACACTCTGCTTTTGAGAAAACAGCACTCTTCTACTCTCCTGTGTTTCCTATAGGGCCAGAACAGTGAGCTTGCTCAGAACAAAAGAACTGTGCTTCCTACACACACGGGGCATATCTAGTTCAACTCTGCTTAGGAAACTGACCAGAACAGTAGCTTCTCTTCAGTCCAATACACTGTACTTGCTGGGAACAGACGCGAGTGCTATTTGCACTGTGTATGGCAATGGGAGCGCAATAGTGACTCTTCTTAGCAGAAAACAACTCTTGCTCGTAGGACCAGAAACTGCATGGGATTCAACTCCGTTTAGGACTGGGAAACAAACGCTAGCTCGCCTTGCAAGAAACACACTCTGCTTTTGAGAAAACAGCACTCTTCTACTCTCCTGTGTTTCCTACAGGGCCAGAACAGTGAGCTTGCTCAGAAAAAAAGAACTGTGCTTCCTACACACACGGGGCATATCTAGTTCAACTCTGCTTAGGAAACTGACCAGAACAGTAGCTTCTCTTCAGTCCAATACACTGTACTTGCTGGGAACAGACGCGAGTGCTATTTGCACTGTGTATGGCAATGGGAGCGCAATAGTGACTCTTCTTAGCAGAAAACAACTCTTGCTCGTAGGACCAGAAACTGCATGGGATTCTACTCCGTTTAGGACTGGGAAACAAACGCTAGCTCGCCTTGCAAGAAACACACTCTGCTTTTGAGAAAACAGCACTCTTCTACTCTCCTGTGTTTCCTATAGGGCCAGAACAGTGAGCTTGCTCAGAACAAAAGAACTGTGCTTCCTACACACACGGGGCATATCTAGTTCAACTCTGCTTAGGAAACTGACCAGAACAGTAGCTTCTCTTCAGTCCAATACACTGTACTTGCTGGGAACAGACGCGAGTGCTATTTGCACTGTGTATGGCAATGGGAGCGCAATAGTGACTCTTCTTAGCAGAAAACAACTCTTGCTCGTAGGACCAGAAACTGCATGGGATTCTACTCCGTTTAGGACTGGGAAACAAACGCTAGCTCGCCTTGCAAGAAACACACTCTGCTTTTGAGAAAACAGCACTCTTCTACTCTCCTGTGTTTCCTATAGGGCCAGAACAGTGAGCTTGCTCAGAACAAAAGAACTGTGCTTCCTACACACACGGGGCATATCTAGTTCAACTCTGCTTAGGAAACTGACCAGAACAGTAGCTTCTCTTCAGTCCAATACACTGTACTTGCTGGGAACAGACGCGAGTGCTGTTTGCACTGTGTATGGCAATGGGAGCGCAATAGTGACTCTTCTTAGCAGAAAACAACTCTTGCTTGTAGGACCAGAAACTGCATGGGATTCAACTCCGTTTAGGACTGGGAAACAAACGCTAGCTAGCCTTGCAAGAAACACACTCTGCTTTTGAGAAAACAGCACTCTTCTACTCTCCTGTGTTTCCTATAGGGCCAGAACAGTGAGCTTGCTCAGAACAAAAGAACTGTGCTTCCTACACACACGGGGCATATATAGTTCAACTCTGCTTAGGAAACTGACCAGAACAGTAGCTTCTCTTCAGTCCAATACACTGTACTTGCTGGGAACAGACGAGAGTGCTATTTGCACTGTGCATGGCAATGGGAGCGCAATAGTGACTCTTCTTAGCAGAAAACAACTCTTGCTCGTAGGACCAGAAACTGCATGGGATTCTACTCCGTTTAGGACTGGGAAACAAACGCTAGCTCGCCTTGCAAGAAACACACTCTGCTTTTGAGAAAACAGCACTCTTCTACTCTCCTGTGTTTCCTATAGGGCCAGAACAGTGAGCTTGCTCAGAACAAAACAACTGTGCTTCCTACACACACGGGGCATATCTAGTTCAACTCTGCTTAGGAAACTGACCAGAACAGTAGCTTCTCTTCAGTCCAATACACTGTACTTGCTGGGAACAGACGCGAGTGCTATTTGCACTGTGTATGGCAATGGGAGCGCAATAGTGACTCTTCTTAGCAGAAAACAACTCTTGCTCGTAGGACCACAAACTGCATGGGATTCAACTCCGTTTAGGACTGGGAAACAAACGCTAGCTCGCCTTGCAAGAAACACACTCTGCTTTTGAGAAAACAGCACTCTTCTACTCTCCTGTGTTTCCTATAGGGCCAGAACAGTGAGCTTGCTCAGAACAAAAGAACTGTGCTTCCTACACACACGGGGCATATCTAGTTCAACTCTGCTTAGGAAACTGACCAGAACAGTAGCTTCTCTTCAGTCCAATACACTGTACTTGCTGGGAACAGACGAGAGTGCTATTTGCACTGTGCATGGCAATGGGAGCGCAATAGTGACTCTTCTTAGCAGAAAACAACTCTTGCTCGTAGGACCAGAAACTGCATGGGATTCTACTCCGTTTAGGACTGGGAAACAAACGCTAGCTCGCCTTGCAAGAAACACACTCTGCTTTTGAGAAAACAGCACTCTTCTACTCTCCTGTGTTCCTATAGGGCCAGAACAGTGAGCTTGCTCAGAACAAAAGAACTGTGCTTCCTACACACACGGGGCATATCTAGTTCAACTCTGCTTAGGAAACTGACCAGAACAGTAGCTTCTCTTCAGTCCAATACACTGTACTTGCTGGGAACAGACGCGAGTGCTATTTGCACTGTGTATGGCAATGGGAGCGCAATAGTGACTCTTCTTAGCAGAAAACAACTCTTGCTCGTAGGACCAGAATCTGCATGGGATTCAACTCCGTTTAGGACTGGGAAACAAACGCTAGCTCGCCTTGCAAGAAACACACTCTGCTTTTGAGAAAACAGCACTCTTCTACTCTCCTGTGTTTCCTATAGGGCCAGAACAGTGAGCTTGCTCAGAACAAAACAACTGTGCTTCCTACACACACGGGGCATATCTAGTTCAACTCTGCTTAGGAAACTGACCAGAACAGTAGCTTCTCTTCAGTCCAATACACTGTACTTGCTGGGAACAGACGCGAGTGCTATTTGCACTGTGTATGGCAATGGGAGCACAATAGTGACTCTTCTAAGCAGAAAACAACTCTTGCTCGTAGGACCAGAAACTGCATGGGATTCAACTCCGTTTAGGACTGGGAAACAAACGCTAGCTCGCCTTGCAAGAAACACACTCTGCTTTTGAGAAAACAGCACTCTTCTACTCTCCAGTGTTTCCTATAGGGCCAGAACAGTGAGCTTGCTCAGAACAAAAAAACTGTGCTTCCTACACACACGGGGCATATCTAGTTCAACTCTGCTTAGGAAACTGACCAGAACAGTAGCTTCTCTTCAGTCCAATACACTGTACTTGCTGGGAACAGACGCGAGTGCTATTTGCACTGTGTATGGCAATGGGAGCACAATAGTGACTCTTCTTAGCAGAAAACAACTCTTGCTCGTAGGACCACAAACTGCATGGGATTCAACTCCGTTTAGGACTGGGAAACAAACGCTAGCTCGCCTTGCAAGAAACACACTCTGCTTTTGAGAAAACAGCACTCTTCTACTCTCCTGTGTTTCCTATAGGGCCAGAACAGTGAGCTTGCTCAGAACCAAAGAACTGTGCTTCCTACACACACGGGGCATATCTAGTTCAACTCTGCTTAGGAAACTGACCAGAACAGTAGCTTCTCTTCAGTCCAATACACTGTACTTGCTGGGAACAGACGCGAGTGCTATTTGCACTGTGTATGGCAATGGGAGCACAATAGTGACTCTTCTTAGCAGAAAACAACTCTTGCTCGTAGGACCAGAAACTGCATGGGATTCAACTCCGTTTAGGACTGGGAAACAAACGTTAGCTCGCCTTGCAAGAAACACACTCTGCTTTTGAGAAAACAGCACTCTTCTACTCTCCTGTGTTTCCTATAGGGCCAGAACAGTGAGCTTGCTCAGAACCAAAGAACTGTGCTTCCTACACACACGGGGCATATCTAGTTCAACTCTGCTTAGGAAACTGACCAGAACAGTAGCTTCTCTTCAGTCCAATACACTGTACTTGCTGGGAACAGACGCGAGTGCTATTTGCACTGTGTATGGCAATGGGAGCTCAATAGTGACTCTTCTTAGCAGAAAACAACTCTTGCTCGTAGGACCAGAAACTGCATGGGATTCAACTCCGTTTAGGACTGGGAAACAAACGCTAGCTCGCCTTGCAAGAAACACACTCTGCTTTTGAGAAAACAGCACTCTTCTACTCTCCTGTGTTTCCTATAGGGCCAGAACAGTGAGCTTGCTCAGAACAACAGAACTGTGCTTCCTACACACACGGGGCATATCTAGTTCAACTCTGCTTAGGAAACTGACCAGAACAGTAGCTTCTCTTCAGTCCAATACACTGTACTTGCTGGGAACAGACGCGAGTGCTATTTGCACTGTGTATGGCAATGGGAGCGCAATAGTGACTCTTCTTAGCAGAAAACAACTCTTGCTCGTAGGACCAGAATCTGCATGGGATTCAACTCCGTTTAGGACTGGGAAACAAACGCTAGCTCGCCTTGCAAGAAACACACTCTGCTTTTGAGGAAACAGCACTCTTCTACTCTCCTGTGTTTCCTATAGGGCCAGAACAGTGAGCTTGCTCAGAACAAAAGAACTGTGCTTCCTACACACACGGGGCATATCTAGTTCAACTCTGCTTAGGAAACTGACCAGAACAGTAGCTTCTCTTCAGTCCAATACACTGTACTTGCTGGGAACAGACGCGAGTGCTATTTGCACTGTGTATGGCAATGGGAGCGCAATAGTGACTCTTCTTAGCAGAAAACAACTCTTGCTCGTAGGACCAGAAACTGCATGGGATTCAACTCCGTTTAGGACTGGGAAACAAACGCTAGCTCGCCTTGCAAGAAACACACTCTGCTTTTGAGAAAACAGCACTCTTCTACTCTCCTGTGTTTCCTATAGGGCCAGAACAGTGAGCTTGCTCAGAACAAAAAAACTGTGCTTCCTACACACACGGGGCATATCTAGTTCAACTCTGCTTAGGAAACTGACCAGAACAGTAGCTTCTCTTCAGTCCAATACACTGTACTTGCTGGGAACAGACGCGAGTGCTATTTGCACTGTGTATGGCAATGGGAGCGCAATAGTGACTCTTCTTAGCAGAAAACAACTCTTGCTCGTAGGACCAGAAACTGCATGGGATTCAACTCCGTTTAGGACTGGGAAACAAACGCTAGCTCGCCTTGCAAGAAACACACTCTGCTTTTGAGAAAACAGCACTCTTCTACTCTCCTGTGTTTCCTATAGGGCCAGAACAGTGAGCTTGCTCAGAACAAAACAACTGTGCTTCCTACGCACACGGGGCATATCTAGTTCAACTCTGCTTAGGAAACTGACCAGAACAGTAGCTTCTCTTCAGTCCAATACACTGTACTTGCTGGGAACAGACGAGAGTGCTATTTGCACTGTGTATGGCAATGGGAGCGCAATAGTGACTCTTCTTAGCAGAAAACAAC
Source organism: Peromyscus eremicus (assembly GCF_949786415.1). NCBI lineage: Eukaryota > Metazoa > Chordata > Mammalia > Rodentia > Cricetidae > Peromyscus > Peromyscus eremicus. Next base: position 6,503 of record NW_026737127.1, on the reverse strand, counting down.
TCTTGCTCGTAGGACCAGAAACTGCATGGGATTCAACTCCGTTTAGGACTGGGAAACAAACGCTAGCTCGCCTTGCAAGAAACACACTCTGCTTTTGAGAAAACAGCACTCTTCTACTCTCCTGTGTTTCCTATAGGGCCAGAACAGTGAGCTTGCTCAGAACCAAAGAACTGTGCTTCCTACACACACGGGGCATATCTAGTTCAACTCTGCTTAGGAAACTGACCAGAACAGTAGCTTCTCTTCAGTCCAATACACTGTACTTGCTGGGAACAGACGCGAGTGCTATTTGCACTGTGTATGGCAATGGGAGCGCAATAGTGACTTCTTAGCAGAAAACAACTCTTGCTCGTAGGACCAGAAACTGCATGGGATTCTACTCCGTTTAGGACTGGGAAACAAACGCTAGCTCGCCTTGCAAGAAACACACTCTGCTTTTGAGAAAACAGCACTCTTCTACTCTCCTGTGTTTCCTATAGGGCCAGAACAGTGAGCTTGCTCAGAACAAAAGAACTGTGCTTCCTACACACACGGGGCATATCTAGTTCAACTCTGCTTAGGAAACTGACCAGAACAGTAACTTCTCTTCAGTCCAATACACTGTACTTGCTGGGAACAGACGCGAGTGCTATTTGCACTGTGTATGGCAATGGGAGCGCAATAGTGACTCTTCTTAGCAGAAAACAACTCTTGCTCGTAGGACCAGAAACTGCATGGGATTCAACTCCGTTTAGGACTGGGAAACAAACGCTAGCTCGCCTTGCAAGAAACACACTCTGCTTTTGAGAAAACAGCACTCTTCTACTCTCCTGTGTTTCCTATAGGGCCAGAACAGTGAGCTTGCTCAGAACAACAGAACTGTGCTTCCTACACACACGGGGCATATCTAGTTCAACTCTGCTTAGGAAACTGACCAGAACAGTAGCTTCTCTTCAGTCCAATACACTGTACTTGCTGGGAACAGACGCGAGTGCTATTTGCACTGTGTATGGCAATGGGAGCGCAATAGTGACTCTTCTTAGCAGAAAACAACTCTTGCTCGTAGGACCAGAAACTGCATGGGATTCAACTCCGTTTAGGACTGGGAAACAAACGCTAGCTCGCCTTGCTAGAAACAATCTCTGCTTTTGAGAAAACAGCACTCTTCTACTCTCCTGTGTTTCCTATAGGGCCAGAACAGTGAGCTTGCTCAGAACAAAAGAACTGTGCTTCCTACACACACGGGGCATATCTAGTTCAACTCTGCTTAGGAAACTGACCAGAACAGTAGCTTCTCTTCAGTCCAATACACTGTACTTTCTGGGAACAGACGCGAGTGCTATTTGCACTGTGTATGGCAATGGGAGCGCAATAGTGACTCTTCTTAGCAGAAAACAACTCTTGCTCGTAGGACCAGAAACTGCATGGGATTCTACTCCGTTTAGGACTGGGAAACAAACGCTAGCTCGCCTTGCAAGAAACACACTCTGCTTTTGAGAAAACAGCACTCTTCTACTCTCCTGTGTTTCCTATAGGGCCAGAACAGTGAGCTTGCTCAGAACAAAAGAACTGTGCTTCCTACACACACGGGGCATATCTAGTTCAACTCTACTTAGGAAACTGACCAGAACAGTAACTTCTCTTCAGTCCAATACACTGTACTTGCTGGGAACAGACGCGAGTGCTATTTGCACTGTGTATGGCAATGGGAGCGCAATAGTGACTCTTCTTAGCAGAAAACAACTCTTGCTCGTAGGACCAGAAACTGCATGGGATTCAACTCCGTTTAGGACTGGGAAACAAACGCTAGCTCGCCTTGCAAGAAACACACTCTGCTTTTGAGAAAACAGCACTCTTCTACTCTCCTGTGTTTCCTATAGGGCCAGAACAGTGAGCTTGCTCAGAACCAAAGAACTGTGCTTCCTACACACACGGGGCATATCTAGTTCAACTCTGCTTAGGAAACTGACCAGAACAGTAGCTTCTCTTCAGTCCAATACACTGTACTTGCTGGGAACAGACGCGAGTGCTATTTGCACTGTGTATGGCAATGGGAGCGCAATAGTGACTCTTCTTAGCAGAAAACAACTCTTGCTCGTAGGACCAGAAACTGCATGGGATTCTACTCCGTTTAGGACTGGGAAACAAACGCTAGCTCGCCTTGCAAGAAACACACTCTGCTTTTGAGAAAACAGCACTCTTCTACTCTCCTGTGTTTCCTATAGGGCCAGAACAGTGAGCTTGCTCAGAACAAAAGAACTGTGCTTCCTACACACACGGGGCATATCTAGTTCAACTCTGCTTAGGAAACTGACCAGAACAGTAGCTTCTCTTCAGTCCAATACACTGTACTTGCTGGGAACAGACGCGAGTGCTATTTGCACTGTGTATGGCAATGGGAGCGCAATAGTGACTCTTCTTAGCAGAAAACAACTCTTGCTCGTAGGACCAGAATCTGCATGGGATTCAACTCCGTTTAGGACTGGGAAACAAACGCTAGCTCGCCTTGCAAGAAACACACTCTGCTTTTGAGAAAACAGCACTCTTCTACTCTCCTGTGTTTCCTATAGGGCCAGAACAGTGAGCTTGCTCAGAACAAAAGAACTGTGCTTCCTACACACACGGGGCATATCTAGTTCAACTCTGCTTAGGAAACTGACCAGAACAGTAGCTTCTCTTCAGTCCAATACACTGTACTTGCTGGGAACAGACGCGAGTGCTATTTGCACTGTGTATGGCAATGGGAGCGCAATAGTGACTCTTCTTAGCAGAAAACAACTCTTGCTCGTAGGACCACAAACTGCATGGGATTCAACTCCGTTTAGGACTGGGAAACAAACGCTAGCTCGCCTTGCAAGAAACACACTCTGCTTTTGAGAAAACAGCACTCTTCTACTCTCCTGTGTTTCCTATAGGGCCAGAACAGTGAGCTTGCTCAGAACAAAAGAACTGTGCTTCCTACACACACGGGGCATATCTAGTTCAACTCTGCTTAGGAAACTGACCAGAACAGTAGCTTCTCTTCAGTCCAATACACTGTACTTGCTGGGAACAGACGCGGGTGCTATTTGCACTGTGTATGGCAATGGGAGCGCAATAGTGACTCTTCTTAGCAGAAAACAACTCTTGCTCGTAGGACCAGAAACTGCATGGGATTCAACTCCGTTTAGGACTGGGAAACAAACGCTAGCTCGCCTTGCAAGAAACACACTCTGCTTTTGAGAAAACAGCACTCTTCTACTCTCCTGTGTTTCCTATAGGGCCAGAACAGTGAGCTTGCTCAGAACAAAAGAACTGTGCTTCCTACACACACGGGGCATATCTAGTTCAACTCTGCTTAGGAAGCTGACCAGAACAGTAGCTTCTCTTCAGTCCAATACACTGTACTTGCTGGGAACAGACGCGAGTGCTATTTGCACTGTGTATGGCAATGGGAGCGCAATAGTGACTCTTCTTAGCAGAAAACAACTCTTGCTCGTAGGACCAGAAACTGCATGGGATTCTACTCCGTTTAGGACTGGGAAACAAACGCTAGCTCGCCTTGCAAGAAACACACTCTGCTTTTGAGAAAACAGCACTCTTCTACTCTCCTGTGTTTCCTATAGGGCCAGAACAGTGAGCTTGCTCAGAACAAAAGAACTGTGCTTCCTACACACACGGGGCATATCTAGTTCAACTCTACTTAGGAAACTGACCAGAACAGTAACTTCTCTTAGGTCCAATACACTGTACTTGCTGGGAACAGACGCGAGTGCTATTTGCACTGTGTATGGCAATGGGAGCGCAATAGTGACTCTTCTTAGCAGAAAACAACTCTTGCTCGTAGGACCAGAAACTGCATGGGATTCAACTCCGTTTAGGACTGGGAAACAAACGCTAGCTCGCCTTGCAAGAAACACACTCTGCTTTTGAGAAAACAGCACTCTTCTACTCTCCTGTGTTTCCTATAGGGCCAGAGAACAGTGAGCTTGCTCAGAACAAAAGAACTGTGCTTCCTACACACACGGGGCATATCTAGTTCAACTCTGCTTAGGAACTGACAAGAACAGTAGCTTCTCTTCAGTCCAATACACTGTACTTGCTGGGAACAGACGCGAGTGCTATTTGCACTGTGTATGGCAATGGGAGCGCAATAGTGACTCTTCTTAGCAGAAAACAACTCTTGCTCGGTAGGACCAGAATCTGCATGGGATTCTACTCCGTTTAGGACTGGGAACAAACGCTAGCTCGCCCATGCAAGAAACACACTCTGCTTTTGAGAAAACAGCACTCTTCTACTCTCCTGTGTTTCCTATAGGGCCAGAACAGTGAGCATGCTCAGAACAAAAGAACTGTGCTTCCTACACACACGGGGCATATCTAGTTCAACTCTGCTTAGGAAACTGACCAGAACAGTAGCTTCTCTTCAGTCCAATACACAGTACTTGCTGGGAACAGACGCGAGTGCTATTTGCACTGTGTATGGCAATGGGAGCGCAATAGTGACTCTTCTTAGCAGAAAACAACTCTTGCTCGTAGGACCAAGAATCTGCATGGGATTCTACTCCGTTTAGGACTGGGAAACAAACGCTAGCTCGCCTTGCAAGAAACACACTCCTGCTTTTGAGAAAACAGCACTCTTCTACTCTCCTGTGTTTCCTATAGGGCCAGAACAGTGAGCTTGCACAGAACAAAAACACTGTGCTTCCTACACACACGGGGCATATCTAGTTCAACTCTGCTTAGGAAACTGACCAGAACAGTAGCTTCTCTTCAGTCCAATACACTGTACTTGCTGGGAACAGACGCAGAGTGCTATTTGCACTGTGTATGGCAATGGGAGCGCAAATAGTGACTCTTCTTAGCAGAAAACAACTCTTGCTCGTAGGACCACAAACTGCATGGGATTCAACTCCGTTTAGGACTGGGAAACAAACGCTAGCTCGCCTTGCAAGAAACACACTCTGCTTTTGAGAAAACAGCACTCTTCTACTCTCTCTGTGTTTCCTATAGGGCCAGAACAGTGAGCTTGCTCAGAACCAAAGAACTGTGCTTCCTACACACACGGGGCATATCTAGTTCAACTCTGGCTTAGGAAAACTGACCAGAACAGTAGCTTCTCTTCAGTCCAATACACTGTACTTGCTGGGAACAGACGCGAGTGCTATTTGCACTGTGTATGGCAATGGCGAGCGCAATAGTGACTCTTCTTAGCAGAAAACAACTCTTTGCTCGTAGGACCAGAAACTGCATGGGATCTACTCCGTTTAGGACTGGGAAACAAACGCTAGCTCGCCTTGCAAGAAACACACCTCTGCTTTTGAGAAAACAGCACCTCTTCTACTCTCCTGTGTTTCCTATAGGGCCAGAACAGTGAGCTTGCTCAGAACAAAAGAACTGTGCTTCCTACACACACGGGGCATATCTAGTTCAACTCTGCTTAGGAAACTGACCAGAACAGTAGCTTCTCTTCAGTCCAATACACTGTACTTGCTGGGAACAGACGCGAGTGCTATTTGCACTGTGTATGGCAATGGGAGCGCAATAGTGACTCTTCTTAGCAGAAAACAACTCTTGCTCGTAGGACCAGAATCTGCATGGGATTCAACTCCGTTTAAGGACTGGGAAACAAACGCTAGCTCGCCTTGCAAGAAACACACTCTGCTTTTGAGAAAAACAGCACTCTTCTACTCTCCTGTGTTTCCTATAGGGGCCAGAACAGTGAGCTTGCTCAGAACAAAAGAACTGTGCTTCCTACACACACGGGGCATATCTAGTTCAACTCTGCTTAGGAAACTGACCAGAACAGTAGCTTCTCTTCAGTCAATACACTGTACTTGCTGGGAACAGACGCGAGTGCTATTTGCACTGTGTATGGCAATGGGAGCGCAATAGTGACTCTTCTTAGCAGAAAACAACTCTTGCTCGTAGGACCACAAACTGCATGGGATTCAACTCCGTTTAGGACTGGGAAACAAAACGCTAGCTCGCCTTGCAAGAAACACACTCTGCTTTTGAGAAAACAGCACTCTTCTACTCTCCTGTGTTTCCTATAGGGCCAGAACAGTGAGCTTGCTCAGAACAAAAGAACTGTGCTTCCTACACACACAGGGCATATCTAGTTCAACTCTGCTTAGGAAACTGACCAGAACAGTAGCTTCTCTTCAGTCCAATACACTGTACTTGCTGGGAACAGACGCGGGTGCTATTTGCACTGTGTATGGCAATGGGAGCGCAATAGTGACTCTTCTTAGCAGAAAACAACTCTTGCTCGTAGGACCAGAAACTGCATGGGATTCAACTCCGTTTAGGACTGGGAAACAAACGCTAGCTCGCCTTGCAAGAAACACACCTCTGCTTTTGAGAAAACAGCACTCTTCTACTCTCCTGTGTTTCCTATAGGGCCAGAACAGTGAGCTTGCTCAGAACAAAAGAACTGTGCTTCCTACACACACGGGGCATATCTAGTTCAACTCTGCTTAGGAAGCTGACCAGAACAGTAGCTTCTCTTCAGTCCAATAACACTGTACTTGCTGGGAACAGAC